>NC_135328.1:96078739-96380356 GCF_023851605.1 Tamandua tetradactyla
AGCCCCATATTTTTTTATTTTTTTGGTACCAGATCCTACAGGCCATTATTTATTGCTTCTCTGTAAATAGAGATAGTATCATTAAACACCTCTATACAGTGTTTTCTAGGTTCTTCTGCCATTGGATTGTAAAGGTTTACTACTGGTTATCTCCCTGGCCAGGTTGAGAGCTTCCTGAAAGCAGAGAGGCTGTTTTATTCATATCTGTATTCAAGGAAGTCAATGAAGGACTTGACACAAAGTACACACTCAATACATGTGCAATGAATGAGTGAATGAATGAATGAACAAATCATATGGTGTGTGCAAGATAAGTAGACAGCACATGTGGCTTACTGACTTACTGTTACCTCAATAGTCAATTATTATTTATCTGAGGGCCTGCTCTGAGCAACTGTGCCATGTCATATGTATCCATTGCATTTAGGAATAAGGGGAAAGCAGAGCACACATTTTTTCTCTGAAGTTTGTCTGCTACTGTAGCCAGCAAGCCAACTCTGCATGAAGTCAACTGAGATACTCCAATCTAAAAGTGTGGCTTTTACAACTCTTAAGGTAAGACAAATAGCAAAAAATCATTTCATTTCCTTCCTCAATTTCAAGGGATTCTTAAAAGAAGGAGAAGGAGGATTTTAGCATGAGCGCGATTTTTTCCTTTGTGGATAAGTTAAAAATATGCTAGAAAATAGCCTAAAATTATTTCAAGCTCAAGTACTTTTTTTGCAATATTTCTTTCTTTTTTTTTTTTTTTACTGTATAGTAAAACATATATACGAAGCAAAGAAATAAAAAAGCAATGGTTTTCAAAGCACTCCTCAAAAAGTAGTTTCAGGACAGATCCCAGAGTTTGTCATGGGCCACCATATTTTTCCTTCTAGCTGATCCAGAATATAGGAGGCTAGAGGGCTTAAATATTTTCTTATCATCACAATCGACTTTTTTTCCTTCTTTTTTTGTGAACAATAGCATATACACAAAAAAAGCTATAAATTTCCAAGCACAGCACCACAACTAGTTGTAGAACATATTTCAGACTTTGACATAGGTTACAATTTCACAATTTGAGGTTTTTACTTCTAGCTGCTCTAAAATACTAGAGACTAAAAGAAATGTCAGTTTAATGATACAGCATTCATATTCATTTGTTAAGTCCTATATTCTCTGTATAATTCCACCATCACCTTTGATCTTTCCATACCTCTCATTGGGATTGTTTGGGCTATGGCAATTCTAAATTTCTGATATTGGAAGGGTCTGTCACTGATATGGGGTAAGGAGATGGAACTATCTGATGTTCTGGAGAGGCTTGGACTAGGTTTCAGGACTTATCTGGACCAGGGACCCCTCTGGAGGTTGTAAGTTTCTGGCAAGTTACTCTAGTGCCTGGAACCCTTGAGGAATCTTGTATATTGCCCTAAGTATTCTTTGGGATTGGCTGGAATGGTCCTGGTTGGCAGGTTATGATAGGAGTAAGGTCTAACTGAAGTTTGCATAAGAGCAACATCCAGAGTAGCCTCTCTCAACTATTTGAACTCTCTCAGCCACCGATACTTTGTTAGTTACACTTCTTTCCCCCCTTTTGGTCAGGATGTAATTGTTGATCCCACAGTGCCAGGTCTGGATTCATCCCTGGGAGTCCTCTCCTATGTTGCCAGGGAGATTTTTACCCCTGGATATCATGTTCCATGTAGGGGGATGGCAATGATTTCACTTGCAGAGTTGCCTAGCCCCATATTTTGCACAGGGCTGGCATTCAACTCGCCCTCCTGACCTGACCAGTGCCCTGGCTACCAGTGGAGCCCAGGACGGCAGCAAGTAAAGTCTGCCCAGGGAATTTATTTTTGCTGCAGGGACCTTCAAAGTTTAAATTACAAATTAGGCCAAAATTCTTTCTCAGAAAATATTTGAATAAGTTAATATAATGATCATAGTGCTGAACCATGAACACAGCTGGAATCCACCCAAATAATAAAATCGTGCTAAAGAGTAGAATGTAAGGTAGATAATTAAACTCTGAAGGGGTGGGAGTAAAACACCCAAACTTCATTTTCTCTCTCAACCCATCTTCACCAGAACTGCTGAGTAGTAGCCAAAATGACAACATTCTATGTCATCAGTCTCTTGATTATCTGGCTTGCATGTGGGTCCTAAAATAGGGTCAGCAAATTTTTTCTGTAAGGAGCCAAAGAGTAAATATTCCAGACTTCGTGTGCCAAGAGGTAAGACTGTTCAACTGTTCTTGCCAAAAGGTTAATATTCTTTTTTATTTTAAACATGTAAAAATCCATTCCTAGTGTGCAAAAACAGGATGCAGGTCAAACTTGGCCCATGGGTGGTATTTTGCCGACCCCTGTCATAGAAGATGTTGACAAATCACAGAAATACTGAAATGCAGATGGTAGCAGAGTATGATAGGGGAGGAAGCAGAGGGCATGGGCAATCTACAAACAGGGTAATAAGTTCTTGAGTCCTTGAGAAGTTGTTGCAATTAGTTTTGCTTGGAGGTGGCGATACTATATGTGTATGATTAAGATTAAGATTTTATGTCTCTTTGGAAAGGAGTAAAAATGTCTCCAGGCTGGAGAAATTTATGGAATGTAAGCCTGTGAGCCTATAAGCAAAAATGGGAAAAAAAAAAACAACAACAATATCATGACAAAGAGGTAAGTGCTGTAATTACTGAATGGATTACTCTGAGGTCTTAATAAGTGGGCTGAAACATCATATCTTGTCTTAATATCTGAAGACAAGAACATGGTCTCAGAGGTAAGTTTGTGGTTAACCATTCTATAATAATAATACAGCCTCAGCTCCATGGGCTAAAAATAAAAGTAACTGAAGACAATTATATAACAATATAGCTTTTACAATGTGATTGTGTGATTGTGAAAACCTTGTGTCTGATGTTCCTTTTATCCAGGGTATGGACAGATGAACGAAAAAATATGGATTAAAATAAATAAATAATAGGGAGAATAAGGGATAAAATAAATTGGGTAGACTGAAATATTAGTGGCCAGTGAGAGGGAAGGGTAAGGGGTATGGGATGTATGAGATTTTCCTTTTTATTCCTTTTTTAGATGCAAATGTTCTAAAAATGATCATGGTGATGAAAACACAACTATGTGATGACAGTGTAAGCCACTGATTGTTCATCACATATGGACTGTATGTGTGTGAAGATTTGTCAATAAAAATATTAAAAAAATAAAATAAAATGAAAGTACCAACCGAATGTTTCCAATCAACAGTTTTGTAAAGAGATTCTTGGCAATTCTGAGGGATTTCTTGCTAACTCCACATTGATGGGTTCTATCTTTGCTTCTAAAATGGGCCTCCAACCAGTAATTTTAGGGCCTCTATCTTCAATCTGTCAACCAATATCAAAGAAACCTTCCAGATCATTAATTTGCCTTAATTTTGATTCAACATAATAGAAAATACTCAGAGAAAATTTTCTCTAACGAATGCAGAAACCAACAAGGTAAAAAGGGTTCCACAACTCTCAAATGGAGGCTATGCAATATATATGCAGGGGCATGGAGAGGTACAGAGTGTCTGTGAAAACCCAAACACACAGAACTTTGAATCGTGGCTGTAAGCTCCTGGGCAAGTTAAAAGAAACTGGTTTCCTTACATGTAAAATACTTTGAGGATTACCTGAACTGAGGTATGGAAAGTATCTAATATTATTTCGGATAGAGCTTTCCTGAGTAAATATTAGTTCCCTTACCTTTTAAATGAAAACTCAGTACTCACTGGTGTCACTCTAAGATCAGAGATTTCTGAAAATGAAAAAAAGTTTGCCCAAAACTAAGGGCCATGTTTACATGACAGACATGAAAAATCTGGACAGCCCAGTTTGACCAAATAGGGTGTAAATGAATCCACCTGTGGCAGGTCTAAATACCTGCGGACGTATAAGGCCCAGTGTAAGGAACTTACGGTAAATCAGAGCAGAGGAAATGGGAGGCCCTGTGTTTGCTGCCTCAGTCTTTTTTTTTTTTTCCATATTCATCACCATGATCATTTCTTAGAACATTTGCATCAATTCAGAAAAAGAAATAAAAAGACAACAGAAAAAGATTCATACATACCATACCCCTACCCCTCCCTTTCACTGATCACTAGCATTTCAATCTAAACTTATTTTAACATTTGTTCCCCCTATTATTTATTTTTATTCCATATGTTCTACTCGTCTGTTGACAAGGTAGATAAAAGGAGCGGCAGACACAAGGTTTTCACAAGCACACAGTCACGTTGTGAAAGCTGTATTATTATACAATCATCTTCAAGAAACATTGTTGCCTCAGTTTTAATTTCCATGCAAAGAGTGAACTCCTGAGCGCTCCCATGATGCACTTTGATCCTGGAGTTCCAGCTTTAGCTATTTGCAAATAAACTTATACCCACCAAGTTTGTAACAGATAAAGAGAGAGAAGTATAGATATCCCAGCATCTTTTTTGATGGTAAGTTAGCATTTCCAGAAGAACTGACTTTCTTTGGCCCTTAGAATTTAACAAAAATTTAAAGCATCAAAGGAGGGGGACACCTGAGAGGTAGGAACCTAGGAAAATAAAATCTAGTGAACTCTCCATTCACTACTGACAGTTCTCAATCAAGGGTTACACCCAAGCAAGTAGGGAAATCTAAATGTCCAACCACGCTGAGTATTCATGACAAGAGGAATCAGGTATTTCTACCCCCTAGATACCCAGTTGAGCCCACTGCCTGCTGCATAACAGTAAAGCAATAAAGGTTTGTGGAACAAATACTGAATTCAAAATGGTAAAAAGGAAAGCCACAGATGTCTCACAGGAACACGAATTCTGCCTGAGCTTAAACTAACTAATGGCCAAACGTTGGAATGTGGCGTGTAGGGAACAATAGATATGATGTAGGAATATATATATATATATATAAATACCTGCAGACTTAGAATTAATACACTCTGTGCTGGGAACTCCCAACCCTATTTAAGGTGACAGAATCCCAACAATAATTCTACTTCAGCTCATTCACTGAGCATGGCGGCTGGGCATCCGCAGTAGGTCCACTGCTGGGGGCCTTCCAAAGGTTTGAAACCACCAGTTTGCTCTTTCAGTGGGTCTCCTCAACTGCACCCACCGACCCATGTCAGGAGCTCCTGGGCAGCTCTCAAATGTAGAGAGGTCTGCGAAGCACCTGGACCTGCTAAATCAGAAAACTGGGGCATAAGTTGGTGGTGGTAGGGAAGGGAGAGCGTGAGTATATATTTTTGCAAAGCTCCCTCATAATTTTAATATACCCCCAACCCTTACTTCCTGCCCCAAACAAGTACTGTAAACATTTTCTACTCAATCTTGACAATTCAGGAACCTAGTTTGTTTCACTCTTCACATTTCTACAGTTGAGGAAACTGAGGTTCAGTGAGGCGCTGTGGTTAAGTCGATGTGAATTCATGTGCATCCGTGAGCACTGCTGTTTTCTTTTTACTATTGTGAATTCAACATTTGTTCCAATATGCATAAAATCCTGACTACACAATTCCATGTCTTTTACTCCTTTTTACATATCAAATATGCCATATTTGTTACAATACGAATCAAATCCTGACTACATCATTCCACCCAACATCTTTCAGGCAGACATATTATCTCCCAGAATAATTTAGGAAACTGGTGACACTGGGTATCCAATCTCTATCTTTTTTTTTTTTTTTTTTTAACTCATCCAAGTGCTCCTTTGAAAGAATGACTTTAAATGTACCTGGTTAATAGAACTCAGAGTAGTAGATGTGCAATAGAATATTTTTTGTTGATGATATTTAAGCATAACACTCAGAATAAAAAGTATTATTATATACTAATTAATTGACCTTGGAGAAATTACACAACCTTACCGATCCTCAGTCTCAACTTAAAAACATAAATAGTTTTATTAACTGTCTCACAGGGTTGTTGCGAAAACTGAACGAAACAACGCTTGGAAAGGTTTGGCACAGAGTAAGGATCCAACAAATGTTACCTGTTATTGTTGCTAATGTTATTATTTTGGAGCATTTTAAATATACCCTTCACTCAGTATACTCTGCTCATTGGCAAATTCCAGGAGACAGGATGGGATTCAAACTAAGCAGAAACAGACTGTTTTACCCAAAACTTGAGCTCTTCGAAGGTACAAGTGAGACACCTCAACATCTTTACTCCAAGAGAGACAAGAAAATAGAGACAAATAACCAGCTGGACAGGTTCCCACTTGGAGAAATGGCCCACGCGTTGAGAAACGTGCTCTGCCACATAAACGTGAATGAGGAAACTGATCCCCTCTCTCAGCCCCGCTGCGGAAGGGGGGCCTCGGCCCTGAAGCCAGGGAAATGCAGACCTGATGAGGATTCCAGTCGCTGTCGAAGATGACCACGGTGTCAGCGGCCTGGAGATTGAGGCCCAGCCCCCCCGCTCTCGTACTCAGCAAGAAAATGAAATACTGGGACCCGGGTTCGTTGAATTTCTTCAGCAAAGCGGCCCGATCTTCAGACTTGGTAGTGCCTGAGGGGACGAGGAAAATAAATCTGCCAATTAATTCCTGTCTGAAAATGGCAAAGAACTAGACAAAACGGTCTCCTCTTAACACCGGTGAGGTAATTCCCCAAGGTTTTTGTACTTCTGAAAGGAACTCTGAACATTCTGCAATTTAAAAAAAAGAGCGTGCGATAGAAAGAAACTTCTCAAATCAAAAAAGGAGCAGACACTTTGTCCACCAACTATGCTCCCAAAATGCTGAAAGAGTTCAACATTTCTGGCTGGGCCTCTCTGCAACTTAACACATTCCATAGCAAAACTACTCTAACCTGAAACTTAATGAAAACACTTTCTGGATTTATTTCTGCGCTTTAGAACACTGAATAATTTTTAAACCCACCCAAGTGGTTTAAAAATCACCTAAAATGATGATCATAACAGCTTAAAGCAACGGTGCTGACAAGCTTTATAGTGGCGACTTATTTATACCAAGAGAATGGAAAGAAAACAAAAGTTGATTTCTACTGTCCCACCATGTAGATTGCTACTGAATATGGTCTGGCTGGTAAAAACATAAAATGTCAGTGGAATATTTTTATCCTTGTTAGCAAGACTTGAAGTCACCATAATCCAAAAAAATGTAAGAAATCTCTTAGTCCACTCCTCATGTTAACATTGTGCTCTGCTGGGTTCAGAGGATGCTACACCACAGCCAGTGAGACAGAGCAGCACTCTAAGCATCTGCTGTCCGCCCAGCCCGAGGAGCTTGAAGGAGGGTCCCAAGGAAGCAAAGAGCACTGCCACCCAGCATGCAGCCCTCACCTTCAGGATACAAAGGTACCCAACCTCACATTCGGAACTGGCTGCTCAATCACATACCAGGTTCTTACCCCACCATTTCACAAAATGCATTGAGAAGAGGGGGAAAAAATCCACCCATATTCTATCTGAACATCTCTCACCAGGCAAATGTTGATGTTGAGTTTTGTAAAAGGCTTTCGGCTGTTGGGAAACATGTACGAATGATACATGATAGTCCCTCACTGCCTGCTATACAAATATTGTTTCTACATGTTGTTCTTTTTAAGGATAAAAATATACCAGCAATTTATTTCAGAGGATTAAAACATTTGAGGGACTATAGCTCATGGTATCAAGTTACTATGGGAGTCAAGTTTCCAAACATGGTGGGATCTGGTTTTCGCATTTAGTAAAAATAACAAGTACACTCCTGAGGAGGGGAAGGAAAAATCAATTCCCTGCTGACAGCAAACAAGGATTAGGAACAAGGGGCCTTGTGGATGCTCCTCATTTGATGAAGCAATGTTCTTTAGAGCTCAGTTTACTTTCTAAATAGATTTCAAGTAGAGTGAACTTCAAATCCTGTAACAATGAAGTGTAAGAATTTATACTTTTGGGGATGGGTTTTAAATATGTTTTGCTGAGGAGAGTTTCAAACATGTGGGTCTTGTTTTCTATTTTCAGAACTAACTTCCCCAAATCCTGGTGAATTATTTGTTCAAGTTGCAAATGAAGACATGTTCTGTTTCGGCACAAAACCTTTCCTCTACGTCATCCTTATAGCTGGAATAATTTTTTTTTAAACTACTCATCTAGTTTAATAATTTGCCATTTACCCTCTGCCTTAAATTGAATAAAAAGCCATCAAAATCAATGGATATTTCTAATGTGAGGGAAGAAGGGGTTTCCAGAGATAATGTCATCTGTTTTCTGAAATCAGGGTATAAACACTGTGCATCTATGCAAATGTGAGGGTGGGAGTTCAAGGTTTGATCAACTGAAAAATAATCAATTAAGGATCACATGGAATAAGATACAAATAAAACCATTCATTTGTAATGGGCTGAAATAACCCTAAATATAAATTAAAGCACTGAAAACCAAAAGGCATATCAACACCTTGGTGTATACTAAAGCTGTATGAGTAGCTGGGAGCATGACAAATCATAAAACCAGAAAAAAAATAAGATTAAACCTCTCTTCATGAAAAGCTATGGCATTTCTTAACACAAGGCTCAGAATTTGCTGGACTACGTTCCCATTATTCAAAGATTCACCAGTCAAGATCTTTGTTTATCTTCAACAATTTGCTCAGGGAGATTCAAACTACCATGTGAGGGTTTTAAAAAGGCAAACGCCCTGCAGATGGCCCAGTATTTAACATGCTAGTACAGATATCGGATTCACGTTCTTTCAGACTTTGATGTCAAACACAATCAATTATAAGGATATAATTGTGTTGTAAATTACAGAATTTGCCAGAAGGAACACGCAGCTAGGCTTTCATGATCACTGATTTTAACTTAGTTTCAGCTGCTTGTGGAAAATTTGTCTGCTGGGATGAAACATCATCACTGTTCTCCCTCAAAAACCATTTCCAGTGAAAACAAAAACTGCAATGCAATAGTAGAGAAAATATTTGTGTAACCATAATCTTTGCAGAAAAAAAAAATTGTCGAGTGATTTTTCATCAAATCAAAATCTAAGACATCAAACTCAGCAAAGAAAACCTGAAGTCGCTTTTGGGTCTGTAACACTGACGGAACATGCTTACTCTCCTGTCTCCTCCAACCTAAGGTAAATGGGGTGTGGCACCAGGAACAGTGAGTATCTCATTCATCTTGTATTTCAAGGGCCTGGTCATTTTCAATTAATCAATTTAAAAAACGTTAAGTGGTTAAGCTCAAAATCACTCCTAAAATGCTGTCATTAGAGAAGCAAAGCAGTTTGTATTTTAAGGGATGGGGCATATCTCACTGGATCTGCTTAAAGAGAGTGAATTTGGAATCAGAGATCCAAGTTAGAACCTGGTTTCACCAGTTACTTAACATGTAACTTTTGACAAGTTAACTAATCTCTCTAAACCTTTGTTTTCTCATCTGTTAAATGGGGATGATACTAGCACTTTGCTAAACAGAGACAATGGTACCTAGCTTTTTGAGAAAATAAAATTAATAATGCACATGAGTGCTTTGCCTCATGTCTTGCACATAGTAAGCACTGCACAAACACTAGGGGCTACCACTGTTATGATCAATAGCAAAGACAGCAACCATTCGACTGTATAAGAGAATCTCTCAGGCCGGTAAGAAAACATGTAAGAGATTTATTGCAAGGAAATCGCTTCTAGCCAATTTTGTAGATTCAAATATTCCAAAGGCTGTTGTCCTCAGAGAGCTGAGATTCAAAACCAAGTGCTCACTGGCTGCTCTCACACTCTGGTGGGATCCTCAGTCGGAAGCCCCAGAAGCTTCTTTTTCACTAGGCTTCTAGACTTCTTGCCTAGAGCTACCTGGGTTTTGGAGAACCAGGTGGCTCAGGTGGGACAGTGGGAAGAGAAGGCCTTGTCTCTTGGCCTTGTCCACACAGCAGCTATCGTTCACCCTGCAACATCCCTGCTCTTGGCAGCGAGTTGGGCTGGGGACAGGTGGGAACAGAGTTCCAGAGTGGAGATGCTGAAGGAGACAGCTTCTTGAGCTAAGCCATCTGGCTTCTACTTCCCCTGTTGGCTGATCCAGCTCACTAGCTTTTGGTTGCAGCTTCCTAAGCCACAGCTGGGGGCTCTGAACAGACCAGCACCCTCCACCTTGGCTTTTGGAGCTCCAGGGACTCTTCAGCACTAGATTCCCCTCCTCCTCAGTGTGTGTGAGTTTGCACCACAATTAACAAATTGGGAATGAGTTTGGGGTATTGATGCAAGTCTGGCGGTTGTATCTTTTGAGGGGACGCGGGTGGAAGTGATACAAGAGAGTGGTTACTGTTAATATTATCTTGTTATATCTACAAAAATCAAAACCAAGCGCTACACAGTAATAAACCATACTTATGTATAACACCTGTGGGGGGCTGTAAATCCAGGGGAAAATATATCTGCAGCACCTCACCTAAGCAGCAGTTAAAGGAGGGTGTGTCTTTCAAATGAAGAGCACTGAAGGAGAGGCAAACTTTCCCCTTACCAGAATTTTTTTTGAGAAGATGACTTGCCAGAAAAGACAAACTGGATGCTTTAACAATGTCTATGAATTAAAAATTAACATTCAGTTAACCATTCATCTGTTTTCAGTTACTTTGGAGGGGAGAGGTAAAAAAAGTTTAAAATAATCAAGTCTGTCAGATGGTGTAATAAATGAAAAAAAAATTAATATCCTAAGAGGTAATAATAAAGAGAAGTCATCTAAAAATCGAGCAAAGGAATGTACGGCAAGCCTGAGCTTGGTATAACCATTTTATTATTATTTATGAGTATGATAAACCTTGCCTAAAAAGGGCTTCAAAAATTATTTAACTTATCAAAAATTTTGAGAAAATAATGGCTATTTGGATCACATGAAACTTCTGACATATAGAAAAACTTTCCCAAGTGTTTTACTATAACTGTAGACAGGTCTTTATAGAGAAATAAAAAGAAAGACTTCTCTGTTTCAGTTTGCTAAAGCTGCCAGAATACAACCCAGCAGAGATGGATCAACTTTTAATAAGGGAATTTATTTAGGTAAAAATTTATAGTTCTTCAGAGGGAAGGCTGCTAGTTTCCCTCTGAGGTTCTCTGTTACACAGGAAGGCATAGGTTGACATCTGCTGGCCTTCCCTCCTGGCTTCTGAGTTCCAAAGACTTTTCCCAGGCGATTCCTTTCTACATCTCCAAATGTCTGGGCTGCGCTGCGAGTGCTGAGATGAGGTATGCTGAGCTCTCATCTGACCTCTCTCTCTCTTATGTCTCTAGCTAATTAAATTAAGGTAGTTTATTGTTGAAGGCACGCCCCTTCGCCAACCACAAATGTAATCAATCATAGATGAATTTCACATACTGATGATTGAAGTCCACAGAAATAAAACAACAGGGCATCAACCCCGGCCAAGTTGACACCTGAACCTAACTACCGCATTACCCTTTATACTTAATATCAAAAGGGGACAAATGTTAGATTGAAAGTAAACAAAACCTTAAAGAAACACAAACTTTAAAATCCGCATTTTACAATAACTTTAACACTGCAGTAGATAAAGACTGGTGTCAGTAGTACTGTATTGTTTTGTACCCGGAGATTAAACGGCATCCTGGGCTGTCAATCAGTTACTAGTCCTATTTATAACTCTTTGAGTGCCTCATCCTCTGTCATAGTATGCAAATTTTGACATGCTTAATTTTTAAAATGTTATGCAATAATCATATTGTAAATCATAAAGTAATTTAGGGAGTTTCCTGAAATTCATATTTTGTTCCATTCATATTTTCTTATTAATTTTTAGGACATGGTATTTAAATTTAATTCTTAAAGTTAGGCAGACATTTTACATAGTTGGCAAAATCCAGCAACCACCGATGCCATACCAATGTAACATGTAGAATACATACTCTGGATCCATGTATGTGGGGTCAGTATGTGGGGCATGCAGCCATGCAAATGGTTTTAGCTCAGTTTAAGCTTAAGGATATTAAAAAGTAGCTATCTAGAATAACTGCAACCCACCCTACTTAGTTAATTCCTCAACAGTTTTACCCCTCCTTTTTGGCTGACACTGGCTCTAAGTGCCCATTATCCCTTCATCTTCAATGTCCTGGCTTCTTCTGAGCTCGATTTCTCTTCATACTTACCATCCAGGCGCAGGTAAAGGAAGTTCCGAAAAGCGAAGTAGTCCTCCATAATGGTCATGAGCGACGTCATCTGGCAGAAAAGCAGCACGCGGTGATTAGTCGCTCTCAGTTTGGGCAGGATACGATCAAGCAGCTCAAACTTTCCCGAGGCACGGTACAGCTCAGCCCTGAGCCCAGAAAAGCAAAACAAGCAGACAGTATTACTGCTGTCTTCTCAAAAGACCTGGTATCGCTGTGCTTTTCCACAGATTGCCTTATGCATACTAAACATTTAATAAGGAACTCTGGAACGAATGGAAATCAACTCCAAAGCAATGAGAGTACTTAACGGACAAAAGTAAATATATTCATACAAAATGCATAAAGAGTGCATTATACAGGTTCTAGAAAGAAGAGGAGGAAATGCTTTCACGTTCTTAGTAACTTAAATGTTCCCCGTCTCTCTCTTCACATGCATGCACATAGATACACACTCATGTAAATGTATTTCTTAAATCCCTACTTCTTAAGTGTGTAAGATTATTAGTTTAGGGTACTTAAGAGTCATGCAAATACTGACCACCTATATGCCAAGCACAATGCTAGCTAGGCATGTGTATTGTAATGTGCAAAACAGACAGAATTCTTGCCTTTTGACTGTAGCGTCACAAGTTGGGTCAAGTGATATAAAGAAAAATAGGAAGCTGCTTTGAGAGAATATAACAGGTGATAGCTTTAGATTAGAGCAGAGTTTGGGAAACGTTGGCCTAGGGGCAAATCTGGTCCACCACCTGCTTTTGTAAATAAAGCTTTATTGGAACACAGCCATCCATGTTCACTCATTTTCGTTTTGTCTATAACACCTCTCACTCTATAACAGCAGGACTGAGTCAATGTGTCAAAGACTTTATGGCTTCTAAGCCAGTATTCTTTACTGGGCCCTTTATGGAGCAAATTTTCCAACTCCTGGTTTAGAGGGTAAGGAGTAACCTCCCTGAAGAAATAACATTTTAGCTAAAACCTGAAATAATGAAGAAAAAATAGCCAGATAAAAATAAGAGAACGGGGTGAGGAGGAGGAACTTCTGGGAGGCAAAGAGCATGTGCAAAGGCCCTGTGGAGTAAAAGAGCCTGGTGGATCTCAGCTTGGGTCCTATGGTCACTACTACGGTCCTCTGTCTTAAAGTACAATGGAAAGCCTCTGATGGGCTTTAAACCAAAGAATGATGAGATTAGGCTCATCTTTTAAACAAGACACTGTATGCAAATGGACTGGGGAGGGGACAAAGGCACTGGCTTCCTATAGCAGCACAAGTCAAAAACATGATGGTGGTTTGTACACAGAGATGGAGAAAAGTGGACGACAAATTGAAGTCGGGCCCTTTTCTTCCACAATAAACCCAATTTCTTTTTTTTTTTCAACAGGGATGTGTTAAAATAATAAAACCTAATTTTAGGGTTGATTTTGCTTGGCAACTCACCAAGGCACATTAAAATATATCACCTGGTAGTCTGTTTTACCACAAGGTCTATGTTATTTCTAACAGACACATTTTCAAATGAATGCTCTCCTGGGGTCTATCCCCTGCTCTGAGAACCATCTTCCAATCACGTGGGGCCATGTTTTACCTCCACAACCCTAGCCAAGCTATGGGACCAGGAATAACCACAGGATCTAAGCTGAGGCAATCCAGTTCTCTCTCTTGAGACTCTGACACTGAAGGTTCAGAGGTGCTACTGCATTATTCAGCACAAGTAAGTTCTGTGAGGTCACTAAACTGACCCCTTGACCACCTAAGGAAAGAGCCAAGGAGAACTTGGGAGGGCTTAGTGACACTGGTTCTGGATGGGTTCGGTTCCTGGTTCCTAGCCCAGTAACACTTTCTACTCTTGGGATCCAAGAGCCTCTCTCTCTCTCTCTCTCTCTCTCTCTATATATATATATATATATATATATATATATACACACACACACACTAATAAATTTTCCGTCATGCAAACCAAGTTTCAAAAACTTTGTTGACACAAGGTTCAATTTTATTCTTTTGGCAAGGCTGAATTCTCTTCCATGTCCACTGCTAAAGAAAAACATCTCTCATACAGACCATGCTGCAACAAGTTAGTGTAAAATTAGGCACATTTATGGAAGATAAGACATTTCCTCTCATGCACGTTAATGTTAAATATCTATGTGAAATGTAATAAGATAAGTTCTCTTTGAGCCCAGGTTACACTATGGTTATAAGTAAAATCCCTTTGAAGCTTCAACAACACTTTTTCAATACCAGGATACTGTGAAAGGAGACCTGTGTCCTTTTAATAGCTACTTGCTCGAGGCAAGTAATAATTTATGCCAGCAAGGTAAAAGAGAATGTTGATAGCATTTCGTTTAACAATTTCTGCACCTCCACTGAGGAGACAGGAGATCTTTAAGGTAACTGGCTGCAGGTTTTTGCAAGATAAGAAACACTGCAGAGAGGAGTTTAAGTAGGACCAATAACACTATGTGGGGGAAAAAGAATTTTAAGATATACCCATTGATGACGCCATTCGAATAGCCCAGGTGTTCAGCAAAGGATTCCTTTAAAAAAAGAGAAGAGAAAATAAAATGATAAAGATAATTATTAGCTCAATGATTATTCTTTTTCATGTGAGGTCACCCTATCTTTACCAGAATACAGTTAGAACAAACGAAATAATAAATGAACAAGCAAATCGTTGTTACAGTACGAACTGAAAACTCAATGTCTTTGACTATAGGCTTTCGTTCTGCCAGAAATGTGCCCTGTGAGTTGCTTAGGCGCTGCTAGATCCTCATACTTGGGGGATGGCTTCTCGGTTCACTTAAGTGATTCTGAGCATTACAGCCCCAGGCCTGGGCCAGGCAGGTGCTGGGGGCTCCACAGACCCCCCCAGCGCATACCCTCAAGGAGTTTAGAGCCAAGATGGAGGAAGAGCTTAACACAAGCAATGAGAGGTCTGAATTAACAGGTAAACATTAATGAATATATTGTGCGAATGCTTTACATGAAAAGAAATGATTATAATATATTGCAATTCTTACTCAAGTTACAGCCTAACATCGCTTCCCCTAGGCGCTTTTCTCTACTATTGATAAGACCTTAAGTGTACACCACCCCCTGGGTGTCTGCTTCCACTGTTAAAACACAGAACGTGGTCACAGAGTACTCTCCCCACCAGGTCTGAGGAAGAAATATGTATTACTGTTCTCTCTGTGATTTCTCCATTCTTTCTTTACCGAAAGGGAGACAACCTGTGGCAAAGGAGAGCGTGCCACAGCTTCTCACTTTATGCCAGCTCTCTCCCTTTTCTGCTTCCCCCTCTTTCCCTGCTAACCACTGTTGTTTCCTCCAAGGGACAGGATTTCCCTTTGGGCTCAACTCTCACAAATGCTCATCACTTATGGTAGGCTCTGACACCTCGGGACACTGGCCCAACCCACAGAATTAACACCCAGGGACTGCTCCAAAGGCTTCTCTCTCTGTGAGTGGCGGTTCTGAGGACTTTAGGTTCCATCGCCATTGGTAAGGAGGACTTTGAAAACCTACAAGAGGGTATGCGTCAGTGGACCCTGAAAAGATTAGATTGTAGCCTCATTTTTTTTTATTTAAAAAAAAATTTAACAACAAAAGAACAAAAACATTCTTAACATACGATCATTCCGTTCTACATATATGATCAGTAATTCACAGTATCATCACATGGTTGCATATTCATCATCATAATCATTTCTTAAAATATTTGCATGAATTCAGAAAAAGAAATAAAAAGACAACAGAAAAAGAAAGAAAACGAAAACAGAAAAAATAAAAGACTATACATGCCATACCCCTTACCCCTCCCTTTCATTGATCACTAGTGTTTCAATCTAAATTTATTTTAACATTTGTTCCCCCTATTATTTATTTTTATTCCATATGTTCTACTCATCTGTTGACGAGGTAGATAAAAGCAGCATCAGACACAAGATTTTCACAATCACACAGTCACATTGTGAAAGCTATACCATTATTCAATCACCATCAAGAAGCATGGTGTAGCCTCATTTTTAAAGTACTGTTTTTATTTTTCTAGTTCGAAGGTTCCCCAAGGAAACAGTAAGTTGAATTTAGAGACTGGACTTGTGGCATGAATGAGTACAAAGGGTTTTGTGGCAAACAAAACAAAAGGCAAAGGCAAAATTCCCACACCCCACACCATTGCTTATCCATAATACTTAATAGATTTGCCAGTGACTGTGGAATTCTCATTTCTAGAAATATGATCCCAAAAGTTTTTCTATTTTTTTTAATGTAAAAAAAAACTTGCAAATCAAAGCCTGCCTTTCTACTGACCGCTACTTAAAATATATGTATGCAGGTGCTGGGGTGGGGGTGGGGGTTGTTACTTAAACTCTTTCCCATCCCCTCCCCCTCCGTCCAGGCCCCGTGTTCCAGCCTGAGGTTTGGGATAAAAGGCACCATCTCCTTTCCTTCCCGACATGGCTAGTGTATTTCAAAGGCTAATTTTCTTATGATGACCAAAATGAAGTAAGATTGACACTTATCCTTCATGATTTCTAAGTGACCCAAGCCTTCTGTATATCAGAGTAAATGTCTTCAAAATTGTTTTTAGGAGAAAATGGGATGGTAGGTGATGGGATAACCTGACATGACCCCACTCTATCATTTTTATCATCAGATACTTTTTCCCACTCCCCCTTCTGCACAACGACCCAACATACACTTATTACGAATCCACTGACACCTGACACTTATTTAGCACATTGCCAAGTCACAGGAAGTTTTATCGGTCATTTTTTAAAAGGTCATCCTCCCACTGACCCTGTAGATGACAGGGTCCCGTTCACCCTCAAGCACGCTAAAGCTCGGAGAGCCTGAGTCACCTCAACACATGCACTCACCCCCCCCCCAACACACTGACCACCTTCCGACACATTCACCCCCGTTGCCTGTCGCAGTTACAAGGCGGCCTGGGATATGGGCTCCTAACTGTCCACCTGATTCTCCCACAATGTACCTAAAGAGCTGTGACTTGCTGGAATTTATTTTCTTCACCACTGCTGCTATAGTCATTTTATTTAGAACTAGTCCACAGATGCCCTTCCCTTTTAGACATGAGGGCAGCAGGAGTGTTGGGAATCTTCCTGTTCCCCCACATTGGAACTCTAGGAGGTGGGGGAGGGGTCAGTAAATTCTGCCACCTAACAAGTGCTGTTGCCAAAATAAGGGTAAGAAGGAATCTTTGAAGCCAGAAATATTTCACCTCATTTTTTATATTGTGATCATGAAGTTTTAATTTTCCAGAAGCCTGCTTTTTTTGTTTTGTTTTTTAATAAATCGCAGACACTGGAGACCTGCAGAGAATTTCCCCGTCTCCTGCTCACTTTGCAGTGGAAAGCAAGCATTACACTGACAAATAATTGCCAAAAGGACGGGGCGCGTCAGCAGCCACACTGAAAAACGGGGACTACAGTTGTGACCCCTTTTCATCTCTGCTGTAGTCAACTGCTCCCACTGTGGTGAAACATTGTCAATTTAGGAAACTTGTTCACATGTAGTGAACAGGGAAGAAAATGTCCTTTTTCCTAAAAATAGCTTTCTAGAGATTAGAGCATTAGGATAAAAGCACGAATTTACATCGTTGCGATACAGACTGGGAAGAACTCTAAATAACAGACTAAAGTCAGTGCCTTTCACAAAGAAAATATTTAAAGGATATCTCTGTCCTCAACAGTTATAAATACATTATTTTAATATTTCTGCACCATATCCCTCTGAGGAAGCTCGATGTATTTATCATTATCTTCAATTTCAGAGCTGCTACCATAACAAGGCAATTCACAGCACTTACCCAAACCCACATAATGAGACATCGCTTGGGATATTTTCCCACTACTTTAAACTCATGGTTATAAAATTTCAAATGCTCAAGTGCTAGGTGCCCATGTGAAACCATAACCAGAAAATTCCTGTTTGTTAATTCTGCGTGTCGAGCCATCGGATCATTCTGTTTCAACTTCCACACGCATGCTTTAACCCCATTTTTAAACAAGCATTAGCAGGCTCAGAGCGATCAAGGCCAAAGCAAAGGCATACAGACTTACCTCAATATGCTGAAACATATATGGGTGGTTGCAGATTTTTCTCAACTGCATGATAGTGTTCATAAGTGTCTTAGCTCCTCCTTTCCCCTAAGAAAGAGTGAGGAATAAAAAATAGAACAAATTATTAATTGATCAAATATTTCCAACTATTCAAAACTGGTTTCTACAGAGAAGACAAGGAGCATAAGGTCTTCTCAGTAATCTACACAGCCTGTGGTCCAAAGCTCCTGTTACTACCTAGCAGATTTTAGATTCAAACGTAACATCTTTCTTGTGATTTCGGTTACCCTACAGAAAAATTAAACCTCAGGGAATTATGTCAAACTGATGGCTTTGTGACATGACTGTCTATTCTCTAGGATTCTGGAAAGTCAGAAACACAGAACAGATGTGCAGGGGGTAAAACTGGATTTTAAAACCTTCTAAATGCCACCCCACACTAAGGTGGAATGTGTTTTCTGCGGAGTTGAGCACGAGCACAGCTAACTATTTTGGTGATATGAAACTACGACTTCTTTCTCCAACCCACGCCCTTCTCCCACCAATGTAGTTTGCAGTTAAGAGGTCAGGAGATTTCCTTTCGCTGCTGTAACAGCCACAGAAAAGGCCCGGTATTTTACCATAATCAAGTAGGATTCACAGGGATGCTTGGAGGGAATTTTCAATGTCTCTGCCCTGAGAAGGCATGTTATGGTGCCCTGAGTTTGATCACCTCTGCAGCGCACCTTCTTATCTTTCTCAGAACCATCTGTGAGGAGGACCCCCTTGGCTTGCATATGGCGATAAAGGATCTTCTGCAGAGCTGACATGTCACACTTGATCACATATTCAACCTGCGGAAAAGAGAACACACAGGAAGGAGATAAGAACAGGAGAGAGAAGACATTTGTTCCAAGAAGACTGGTGAGATATGGCTGCTGGCCTTTTGCTTTAAGAAAATGAGCGGCATTCCTGGGACCTGAGGTATCTTTTTCCCCTTCTTGGGTTCATGGAGTGGGTGATGGTAAGGGGTGGACGAGATTATGGCATCATTGTTAAAGATATATAATAAAGTGGGAACCTTCAAAAGGTTATATGCAATTGAGGCTCTGGGTATGTTTTCTGAAATTTCTTATCTTGTCCCACTTCTGAAAGTGGCTTGCAAGTTGTTAGATTCCAAGTTGACCAATCCATTTTCATTATTTCCTCTGCTTCTCAACTATACCCCCTCTTTCATATAAACAGAATGGTTTTAGGAAGAACAGTGGCTGGCCCATATCCTATGATTTTCTTTGTGAAAACATTTTTGAAATGGTCCTATGTGACTAGCCCCTAATACTAGTCCACAAATAAACTTTATATCAGCACTAGGTTGAATATCATTAGATTCTGTTTTTGAGAATTGAGAGGATACAATCTAGTCGGGACAACAGGGGCAGGGGAGGAATTAATCCACATTCGGATGCGACTCTCCAACCATTTAAAGGAGGACAAGGTTTTATACGCTTCCAGCTGCAATACTGTGAAAAGCCAATTGCAAAGTTAAAGGAAATTCACACGCCTAAGGTTTATGACACACCTGCAATGCTTCTAGCATACTCTTAAATCATAAAATCTGCCTTGATTATTTCCTATTATTGTCTTTCATAAAGAAAAACAACCCCAAGAATACAAATGTGTGATTTTCATAATAAACGTCAGATTCGCATCTAGAAATCTGCAGAATGTGATTAAAAGTAAATCAGCAAGCAGCCTAATGTTTAACAGACTGATTAAAAATGATCAGGTTATTTTCAGCTCTAAGGGCCAGGAAGGGGGGGAGGGTCACAGATGAGGAGAAGTTGAATATTCATTCAACTGCTGCTTTAGCAACAAAATTAATAATCTTTCATCGCATGTTTTGATGCATGATGCACCAAATCAGGTTAGATTCTTACCTTTCGCATGAAAATTAAGAAAAACAGGTGATCTAACAAAAACTTGTTTTAATTCTTAATGACCTTCTAGACCAAAGAGGAAATCAATTTAATAAATAAGGATGGACTTGAATATAGGCTTTTTGTTTTCAATACCCGATCATGTTACACTTTCAAAGCACATCTTTTTCAAGAGTGATTAAGTCTCAATTCAGTTTGATCACTGATGAAGAAAAATGTCAACCAACTTCAGACTTCAACAAATAAAATGGTAAAAATGACATCAATAGCTAATATGATAGAGCTTTTTCTATCTGTGTCCCAGGTACTGTGCACAGTACTTTGCTTTCTCTCATTTAATCTACATAAGAGCTTTATGAGGTAGTTACACTATGTCTCCTCACTTTATAGCTAAGGAATCAGAGAGTCAGAGAGGTTAAGCAACTGCTCCCAAATGATACCACAATTAAGTGGTGCAGTGAGGATTTGGAAGAAGCCCTCTCTTAGCACTATGCTGAAGATGGCCCAGGAGACATTTAGGCTTCCTGGCTCTGCCTTCTTGTCCACCGGATCCTGGGCCTCCTGCCCTCATTGTGACACACTCGATTCTTTGCCTTTTAAGCCTACTCACTAGCTTGGTCCCACACTTCCTCAAATGTGGAAAAGATGGCTGGTGCTTATTTTTAAGTTCATCATGAGGAAGCAGATATGGAAGTTGGGACAGAACCTTCAACTCCCTTCTCCTCAGTCGGCTACAGTAAAGGGCTGGAGGTGAAGTAGCTGGGAAGCAAGACTGGTGAATGATGGACGCCATGTTGACAATAATCACACACTGTCAAAGAGGTGGGGTCAGCAGAGAGGTGGACTCATCTCCAGGACCTGATGGCCCCTTCGGAAGGCTAAGTCACCCTAAGCTTCCTCCTTCCCATGATCAGGGGTAACAGAAGTTGGTTTTGAGGTACATGATCACTGCCCTAAGCTTCATATTTACATTTTATCCCTGAAATGCTAGACCTTGAGGGCTCTTTTTAAGGTCCTCCCCAGTCAATATATCATGCCATGTCAATTTTTCCTTTCATATCTCTCCCAAAGGTGATCTCTAAACTTTTTTGGATGTCATTCCCCTAGCAGGAAGACATATTAAAGCACATCTTCCCAATATATGCCCATATATTAATTTATGAATTACATGCATTCATTAATATTGTCTCAGATACATGTCACTTTTAGGGCACGCTTCATTGTGAAAGGCAGGTGATTTGGACCCATATTTCAAGTAGCCAATCCAATGAAATCTAATTTTGGGGGCCAAGTCCAGCTAGAGGTCCTAAAATGTGGCTGATGAAAACTCAACCAGGAATAGATGAGATGGGGCTGCCTTTTCCCCATGTTTACCTATGTATTATATTATTGCGTTATTAGTGTTATCTTCAACCTACAATTCCTCTGTCCACTCTAGGGGCCAGGAGTGCTAGTTTAGTTAAAATTAGACCATCCTGAATCTGCTTATCTGGGTACAGGTAAGCCACAATGCCTCACAGCAGGCAGAAAGTGAAGGCACCAGGCAGTGAAGGTGAATGAGCTGTCAGGTCCTCTGCGCGGTGGCGCTTCCAGCTCAGACTCCTGTCAGGATAACATGCTTAGTCTACTCTGGGCACCCCACTGACTTTGGGACATGCACACTAAGTGGGGCACTGGAGTCCATCCGTATGTTAAATGTCAAAAAAGCTTATTATTTTTAAGAGGGAAATAAATACAAATGGAAATCCAAGTATCTTCTTCCTGCACCCCTCGGATCACTAGTAAGCACACACACCCAGCCTGTGCTCTGAAGTCCCTGCCCTAAAGCGCATGAGAACCTGGAGATTCCTTTCGGATTGTCTGAATAAAGCTGCCTCTCACTGTCACGCCATGGGTCAGTGTGAGTGCACTTCACCCCCACACCAGCCCCTAGAGTCTGCTGACCCCACCTTACCCCTTCCATCTCTGCACAGCTCATGCACCTTCCGCCCCAGCCCGAGTGCAGCACAATGCACACAACAGGCCATGAGCTGAGGAAGGGGAAGACTGAGCAGTTCTCAAGCAGAAACGCAGGCCAGCGGTGAAGAGGTGAGAGTTTTCTATAATAATGACAACATCTGAAGCTCTACCAGGTCTGAGTTCACCCCTCAAAAGGTGACAGCACCTGAATAATTCATAATTGGGAAAGTGCCTCAAAGTACACCAGGCTTGGAGGAAACAGAATTTGTGACTCCTTCATAGGAATGATGGATCCCAACAAAAAGTTAGGCTCTTGAGAGCCACTGTGGCTATTTTGTTCACATTGTATGTAGTGCTAAGGTGCAACCTCATACACATGATAATTATCTCCTGAGAATCTTATATGGGTAAATGATCACACTGGGCCTCTTTAAGGTGCCAAAGCAGGCAATTATATTGGCTCATAATCTCTTCTCATATAATCCTGTGGAAGTATTCAAGCTTTATTCATAGCTTTTGCCTGAATACTGTTACTTATAGTTTCCCTTTCAAAAAGATGTACTATTAGAGCAATGTAACTAGACTGTAACTAGATTGGACCCATCCAATCTAGACACAATGTGAGGCATTGTGGCTTACCTGTACCCAGATAAGCAGATTCAGGATGGTCTAATTTTAACTAAACTAGCACCCCTGGCCCCTAGAGTGGACAGAGGAATTGTAGGTTGAAGATAACACTAATAACGCAATAATATAATGCATAGGTAAACATGGGGAAAAGGCAGCCCCATCTCATCTATTCCTGGTTGAGTTTTCATCAGCCACATTTTAGGACCTCTAGCTGGGCTTGGCCCCCAAAATTAGACATCATTGGATTGGCTACTTGAAATAAGGGTCCAATCTAGTTACATTGAAATATGGATCCAATGTAACGTATGTGGGGTATGAGCACTTTGTAAATTGAAATTTTTAAATAATATGATTCAATTTATGAAAGCCCCAGGTTCTGGAATCTATGGCCCTGGGGAAGAACAAACAGATTAATAATATCAAACTTTCCAAACTTTTATACAGTGAATATACAAGTTGCCCATCTAAACAATAGATTATATCAACATCAGGATCAATTTTTGGTAGGCCAATCTCTATTTAACCTCAAACATTGCATACATATTATATTTTATTTAAAAGTTGAAATATATGCAACTGTTGCAACTATAGTTATTTCCTGATCTGAATTAACAAAGGGAAGAGTCAGAACAGAAAACCCCAAATGGGAGCTAAATCTAAGTGACAATTTTTGTTCAAAATAAACTCTTTTTATATAATCCCTTCTCTCTGAATTGGCATTCTTTCCAATGTATAAGGAATGGATTTTATGCCAGCAGCACGTTGTGTTGGTTGAAGGGGGGAAGCACATTACATTTTCCTCGCTTATTAGGTGTTTCATTACACTAACAGTAAAACTACTTTTTCAACGCAGTAGAGCTGTATTTATCAAGTGTGGACCTTATATACCTGCTTTAGGTTCCCCGAGGAGGTACAGATTTCTGAGGTTACTCAAGATGTGTTTAATCAGACTTACTGAGGCTGATATCTTGTATTTTTAAGAGTTTTTCCATCTCAAAACTCGACAATAAGAAAATAAACAGCCCAATAAAAAGTGGGGCCAAAGATCGAACAGCACTTTACCCAAGAAGATATATGGATGACAAATAAGCACATGAAAAGATGCTTAACATCATTAGACATTAGGGAAATGCAAATAAAAATTACAAAATTTTAATCGTATAATATATTTAACCTATACAGTTCAATAAATTTACTTTACAACATACCTATTAAAACGGCTAAACAGCTTTTTAAAATTGACAATACAAAGTGCTGGCGAGAATGTGGAAGAACTGGAACTCTCATACACTGCTGGAGGGACTACAAAATTGTTCAGATAGTCTCAAAAATAACTTGGAAGTTTCTTATAAAGGTATGTGTACATTTACCATATGGCCTAGCAATCACACTCCTAGGTATTTAGGAGCTTAATGAAAACCCATGTTCACACAAAAATTTGCACATGAATGTTTTTAGCAGCTTTGTTCATCACTGTCAAAAACTAGCCACAGCCAAATGTCTCTCAACTGAATGGACAAACTGAGGGGCATCCATATAGCAGAATACTATTCAGAGACAAAAATAAATCAACTTTTGACACATGCAACAATATAGATGAATCTCACGTGCATTATGCTCAGTGAAAGAAGAAACCGGACTTAAAAAGTTATATGCTGTCTAATTCCATTCATGTGGCACCTGGAAAAGGCAAAGCTGTTGGGATGGAGAACAGATTACTAGTTGCAAGAGGTTAAGAGTCTGACTAAAAACGGGTGGCACCAGGAAATCTGGGGGGAGGGGTGATAGAATTTTTCTGTAATTTGCTTCTAAGGGTGATTACATAGCTCTATGCATTTATCAAAACTTGTACAACTATGCACCAAAAAGTGAATTTTACTGCATGCAAATTAAAGAATAAAAAATTCTGAAAAATTCCCCAAATGATTATTTCTCATGAAAACGTTTGAGAATTACTGTTTTGGTACAGTTTCATTTTTCCTGCCATCAGGCATAATTCCTTTCTGGATTCTTAGTACAGGCTGAGTGAAATAGACACACTGCTTGTGGCCATAAGCAGATGGCGGCAAAAGAAATCTCCTCACCCAAAAGGTTGATCTTTCATGGCCAATTTTCCCCAGGTAAAATACAAATAAGGCAGCAAAGGAGAGAATGAACATCAACAAAAGCCACACACACACACACACACACACACACACACACACACACACACACACACACACACACACACACACACAGTGATTATGCACACACTTTGAAAGGTTTATGGGTAGAGAGATGTGGGAGGGCTGTAGAAAGTGCAAGGACAAGAGAGCAGTGAGAAAGAACCTGAATGAACAGGAAAGTGGAACTCTTGATTAATTAACAGAAACAGCAAGGCAAGTAGGAAATAAGGACTCGGGCAGTAGCTCTGTCACTAACTGTATGCTTACCACGTGGATAGCACAGCACTCTGAGCAATCCTACAAGGCAGATATTTATCTTCAAGTTCCCTAATGGGAACACTGAGATCCTTCTGGGTTAAATGACTTGCCTAAGTTCACACACTTAGTTTGAGCCAGAGAATGCAGCTGGGACCTCACCCCCTTTCACTGGGCGAGTCCGTGTTTTCTACTCTACCCAGCTGCCTCCACAGCTAATACCACCCACGTGTGGGGTATTTTACATCCCTCTGTATAAAAGAGGACCTTATGCCCGACTCATGCTCTTGAAAATCGAAGGGTAAATACATTTTTTAAAGTATATCACCCCTCAAGGGAAGTAGGAAGCTCACTTGTAGAAGGAGCCATGAGATAAATATTTTACTAAAGCAAAGATATAACTGATCAACCCATAATCTTTATGCATAAAAATCTGGAAGTTTATATGCTGGATTTTCTTAAAATAGGACACACTTTCAACTTGTAACATGTTTTTTAAAAAATCTATATTGGTGAGTCCTGGAAATAAGTAAACCAGATTTTAAAATTTTATGGAAAGAGTAAATGAGGGGTTTCAGTTAATTACCTTTCATTCTCTAATTTCTTTAAAGAAAAAAAAAGGAAGTATGAAAAATGGAAGTATGGGACAAATTAAAACCCCTAACATTTCATTTCTGTAATTTGCTGGGTATTACAGTTACAGTTATAAGAGTTCTGTAGTTGACAGCACCCCAGGCCACTCTAATGACTCACCGGTTTATCTTTTCGGTTGACTAAACCCCATATTGAACAGACAGGGTGTTACTCAAAGGGGCAAGATTATAGGAAGTCAAAGAATAGCATCAAGATGCAATCACAAGCCAAAGAAAAGAGGGCTCATCCTTAAATGTTTAGGCTCTTGCTTATTTTCATTTTTATTTCTTTTCTAACGGTTAATGAGTAGGGGGCTAGGGAATAAAATTTCCTCTTAAAGTGATCAGTGTTATATACTATCTTGCCAACTCCCATTTAGAAATGAACAAGAAGAATCAATCTGTCCAAAAAGCGAGTTATTACATTGAAAAACACAATAATGCAAAATAAAATGTCTCAGAACTGGCTCATTTAGAAAGAAAGAAACTCAGATATTGTGCAACAGAGAGTATACACAATGCCAAACAATCCATCTTTGAAAGAATGAAACTCAGAATTCAAAAGTGCGTGGTTCCAAATATGATTAGAAACATTAAACTAATACTCGAATCTAATAAAAAAAAACATAGAGCTTAGGGCTTGAAAATTATTCTCAAGCACCGAACACTCAGTTGCCAAAAATCAATCTGAAAAATATTCACATAAAATGTTCACAGGACCTTAGTTTTTATGGCGCAGGGCTGCAAGCATGTCCCAGAATAATTAGACCATGTGCTTGTAATTTGCAGGAACTCTATTTTTCCCTTACTATCAAACTGTGACATCACAAGCATCAAATATTTAATCAACATTCAGGAAACCTAGCAAATGTTTACTATGTTCTTCAATGATGATGCAAGTCTCAAAACCAAATCCTTATTTGGCTTACAGGCAGAGCAATTCTGTAGTTCCTGCAGCCAAGAAGTATTCACCCAGGTCAGTTAAGGAAAAGAAAAAAATATATATAAAACAAGTTTAAAATGTAATGAGACTCAATGAACGTAGTAATTTTTCAAATCTGCCCTGAAGAATTTTTGGAAACTGGCTGAAAATGCTGAAATTTCCCTTCTCTCTATACTAAATCCTCTAGCTCTGTAAAACTTGAGATGATGTCCAACGTACCTGTAATTAAAATATACCTCTTTTAGAAACACAATATCAGGTGCAGGTACTTCACAGGGGCAAAAAAGCCACAACTTTTGAATTTGCCACATACTTTCTCTGGAAGCTGGGATTCGACTTCTTTCTTCAGCCTTCTCAGTAAAAAGGGTCTCAACACCTTATGTAGACGCCTGATGATCAATATAGTTTCTTCTTCGTTTAAGTCCACCTACAAGAGAATCTTAGATGAATGTGATTTTTAAAAAAAAGATGTTTCATGTATTAAAGCCGTAGATTATACATATACTATTAATTTCAACATAGAATTGAAATTTTACTTGCATTAAGGCCAGGTTTATACCTGTCATTTACATCACAGGATTCTTTTCTTACCTGCCTACACGGTGGTAATAAAACAGCCTATAAATGGGTGCCTTTGTCTTAATGCTGAGTTTATGAGCTAGGATTGGCAATTAAAGGTTGATGACAGAATGGGACAGAAAGGGAGAAGAGCGACCACAGTTACTGTGTTCTTACTTAAATTTGAAGTATTAATTGAGGCCCTTAACGGATTTTCTCAGACAAGAACAACAAAAGAGGAAGAACAAGAGTAGATCCAGTTTATGCCTGTGGATCTCTAAGTTCCTCTAAACACACTCGTTTTCTTTTTTCTGGCCTCATCTTGTTCAAGTTCAGCAACATTTATAAAACCTGCTTTCTATTTCACTTTCCTCTATTAGCCCGCCCAGGGCAGAGTTGTTTGACACTACTTTCTACAAATTGGAAACCCAATTACCTACTGACAAACGGCACATGTACCTCTACTACATCTCAAAAATTAGTGGGGTAAGTAGTTCAAACATAAATTTTCCTAGAACATTCTGCCATGGCTTTTCATTCCCAGACTTAGGAAACCACTAATCAAAATGACATATACCCGTTTCTTTTCTTACAATGGCCCATGTCTTCCTTTCATAAATGGGCTCTAAGAGAAAACAGTTGAAGAAATGAATGGGATACTAATTAAGAAATCTGAAATGGCAACTCCAGGATTTGAGGAATATTTATATACACACAAAAACACAAAACTAGAGAGCTCATACGAAGATCTGAAAAAAAAAAGCGTGCAGAAGATGTGTACATTGTACATTGTACAAGTGTACATTGGTTATGTTTTACACACACACTTTTTAGGTGGAAATATTTTAAAGAGACGTCCCAATTTATAGCAAGGAAATATTTGTTTTTAAGGATTGCGTTCAGTTGGCTGGATTCGTCTGATTAAATCAGTTCAGCAAACATCTCCATGTTCTTCTTTCCTATGACTCATCACAGTTATGCATTCCCACCACCTTGGGACCTTCTCTGGTAGCTTGGCTTACCTGCTGACAAAAGCACCAAGGGGCTAGGATACCCCACATACTACTCAATCTGTTTTCTTAGGAGGGATAATGACTGGGAGAGAACGTGGGCCCTGACCAATCTGCTTCATAAAGGAAGGGACACCGTCAACCCCTGGATGGGTTTTCCGGGGCCCTAAAGTTTTCAGCTTTCGGCCCTTGAGTTTCATTTCATTGTCAGGGAGTGAAACAAACAAAAGTTAGACCGCACCCTTTCTCCGGTCATGGCAAACGGAGCATTAAACCACTGTTCAAACGTGCTGCAGCTCTTAAAGATGGTGGGGAGGAGGAAGTTGAGGAGGGCCCAAAGCTCAGGAAGCTTATTCTGCAGTGGGGTCCCGGTCAGGAGGATCCTCCTTGGGGCCACGTAGTGAGTGTTCAAGACCTGAGTCAGCTTGCAGTGGTGATTCTTCATCCGGTGGCCTTCATCCACTATCATGTATTTCCACCGAATCTGTAACACAAGCGGAAGGACAGACACGGGGCATGTGACAGCAAGCCCAGTGCCTTCCAGCAGGCAAGTGGGAGATGTGAGAAACCAAGAGCCCACACTTGGCACATGGCAGAGTGTGATGTTCCTTAAGATACAAGAATCTCAACAAAGACCCTTTTCCATGCCTGGCAGATAACACCATTTAGTAATGGGATGTTAAAGCAACAATGTTCCCTAGGGGTCATGTGATTCCAAACCACCCTTTACAAATGAGGAAACAGGCTCAGAACCAAATGGTTGCAATACAGTTCACCAGCAGCAAGGTCGGGATTAGATGCTGTATCTCCCCACCCACTGCTCCTGACACTACACTACACCACGACAGCTACCCCAGAGGTAATGGTCACACTACCCCTGCACATGATAAGCAGAGAAAACAGATCTCCATTTGAAGCAGTTGTTAATGACTGATTTTTACCAGATGGCATTAGCAGGTATCTATGGCAGAGATACTCTTGGCTTCACGCCTTCTCTACTACATTGGCTGGCTACTAGCTTTAAGGCTTGGCTCAGCGTTGTTGTTCTTCTTTAATGTGAATTAATCGCTAACATTTAAAATTTGGACTATTTCACATAAAAATCTGGACATACAGCTTCTTCTAAAAAAAAACCCTATAAGATCTAGCAACACTGGGTTCTCTTAGTTCACGCATATGCCTTACCTGCCAGGCCCTGTGGGAATTTGGACCTGGGACTCTTGATGTAAGATACCTAAAATGAAAGGATATACTCACTGGCAGAGAGGGCAATGTGAAAATAACATTCCTCCCTTTATGCCAAAACTGCAGAATGAAAACACAACCATGCTCCTCAACATGATGACTACTTACAAGTCAAGAATGCCTATATAACACAGTCCTCCTTGCTAAGTCCACACCCGGTCTCTTCCTTCTTTCATACCTCCCTCATCAGCCCTCTGTACAACCACTGTTCCCTGTTTAAAGTGAGAACAATGAGGAATGTTACACTCAGCCCATGTGTTCCTACAAAACCGCTGCAACGGCCAAGAATAGCATCTGGTGCTCAGATGTCCCCTGATCCCACTGCAAAGCTCCTAGAAAGAGGAGGGAGATGAGTGACGTTCTCTATACAGTCCTTGCTTCCTCATTAGAAGCTGGGGAAAAGGAGGAAAATCATCAGTCAGGCTGGGATATATAAGTTAAGGAAATTTTTACGAGAATTTTGATTTTCTCCTCCTCCTCCTCACCTCCAAGGAAAGAGTTCAAGAACAACTAAAATTGTACAATCAACTGTCCCAACCTACCGACAGCATGCCACGACACTGGCAGGAAACGTATTTCAATAATTATTCTAAATCTACTTTCCTGCCTAATTTAGCTTATGAAATACTAAACAAGGAATCAGAGGCCTGTGATTTTGCTGTTGGGTCTACTACTAATTAGGTCTTCCACACAGAAAAAATTACTACCCCTTTCTATAGCTCCATTTCTCCAGTAACAAATAAAAAGAATGGATCTCATTACCAGGCATCTCAGATGAATTTTGAAATACATATGCAGGAGACACAATATGAGTTTTTTTTTTTAAAGAAGATCTCTAGTGCACAAACACATTCCCATAGTAATACTGAAAACCTGTCATTTTTGACACTGCCAAATTCACCTCTGACTATAAGAAATAGGAACACAGCATTGTTGCCAGTGCCATCTCAATTATTAACCCCCCCAGGAACACATTTTCTTTCTGATATTTCCTGTGCCATGAAGGGAAATCTCACTTTCCACAGCAAAGGTTCAATGCCGAGACAGACCCCAGAAATAGGGATTCTGTTCCATTCTGGCCATAACTTAGTTTCAGATTATAGTGCTTTCTAAATATCATGGGGTAGAAGAAGTGACCAAAGAAAAAAAATGAAGCTTTCATAGTTGCTCCCTGAAACAAACTACTTCCATCATTCTACATACAAATATTAGGAAACAAGGCAATATAAGTGGAAACAAAATCATGTTTCATACACACAAGATAGCTTAAGACATTCAAATCAGGAGACACATATAGGTTGTAGGGAGAAAAGACTACATAAGTAGTCACAGAAACAGCCCTGAGTAATTCTGAAAAAACGTAAGAACCCATTATTTCACCAGGAAAAACCTAAAACTGGGAAAGCACAAAAAGCCACAGCTCAGATAAATGTTCGTTCGGAGGAGACCATATGGAGAGGTGCCTCCTTGTCTGTAGAGAAACAAAGCCTAAGAGAAATGAAGTTAATGCTACTGACAATAACCCTGGGCAACAAAAACAATTATTCTTTCACAAGCACATTTAGGGTTGCTGGGGAGAAAAGGATTGCAGAAGGAATCCAGGTGACTTTTTTTAAAGAGATGCAAACCCACTAACTCTTGAGAAGATAAGTATGCGTCCCAGGATGAAGCACACACACACACAAAACATATGGCATGCAGCAAATTAAAGCCCCATAACCAAATTCTACCTGACTCTTTGGGGAGAAAAAAAGAGAGAGAAAGAGACAAGCCATCTATCTAACCATCACATTATACTAGTGAATATAATTTGGGAAATACTCTACGCTTCGGTGTGATGGCCCATAATGAGAGATGAAAGAATTTTTTTTTCAACATACCTTTGCAAGGATGTGCTTGTCTTTTATGATGTATTCATAAGTCGTCAGGAGGACATTGAATTTGCCACTCCGTAACTGAGGGACAAGGGAGCGACGCATGGCAGGGGTACCCTGAGTGGAAAGAAAATACACATATTACCCAATGGAGGTAACAGTGCCTTCCTTCTCACCATTCACAGCTTAATGGAGCACAGACACGTGACCAAGGAGTGTGCATCTATGCATTATCACACACACCCATTATCTATGAAGAAAGGGCTTATCTAAGCACGCCTGCCTCTTGACACTCTTCAGAACCTCACAGAGAGGCTTTCCCAATGAGGGCCGAGGGAGGGGAAAGACAGAGAAGGAAATTACGGTGACTCTGCAGTCATAGAGAACCCGCTGATCCCCTGAAAGGCTCCATTTCTATGGGAGAGAATACAGCAGGCGGCCCGGGCGTCGCAGTAATTGCCTGACTTTGCAGGAACAGTTGGAACGGTAGCAGCCGACAGCGAGGCCGTCAGAGGCGCACAGAATGTGCAATATTTGTCATTTGTATTGCTCTCATCAGAAACCTCGCAATGTGATAATTAACAATTTTCTTCTGCATTTCACTATCTGAAAGTAATTACGGTTTATTACAGTAATCTTCTTGGGATGATTAACTCTCACTGTTTAGGACATGATGTACATGACAAAACTTTACAACCAAATACAGTTCACAGATGTGCATATGGAATGAAGAAAGTATGGTCTATTTTTTGCGTTTCCGCATTTATATATAAATACAGCATTCCAAACCTTGTAAGAAATTTTCACCACAGAAGGAGCCCATTTGTCAAATTCATATGTCCAGTTAGATAGAGTCCTATAGAACAACAACAAAAGAGAACACAGAAAAAAACATTTGTATAAAAATCAGTGGTTAAAAAGATATTCTTGTTCATTTTCAGGCCTCACCTGGAAAAGGCCTAGTGAATATAAAATATCTCAAATACATAGTTATTTCAAAGGTGTGGAAATAAGAGATAAGTTAAAAATAAGCTGCCACAGAGCATGACACGTTTGTTTGCAGCTCATAAAAAAAAATCTCACAAGAAAAATTAAAGAATACATAAATTGAGAGGGCAAAAACCTAAGTTTCATTATGGTACTGAAAAACAGCATTTGCCAGAATGATTTTGTGAGTCTTTAGAAACAGCCAAAGAAGTTCGGAGAAAAGTTGAGTCAGGAAAAAGAAATCATAAAACCACACGAAAATATGAACTAAATCTCCCAATAAGGAAAGGGGAAAAAATACTGAATGACTTTTTAAAAATCCCTTCAATTGTCACTATAATAAATGAGCTAGAATACACAAAGTATTAGTAAAAAGCAAAATATAATTAAAATATAGATAAAATGCTGAGGATGCCTAAATATTATAGATCCAATCAGTCGAGATAAAAAGGGCTGCAACAGTAGTTATTTAGAAAATTTTGACAAAAATACAAAAAGAGAAACCTTATTTTTACTCAAGGTCTAAATTTGCATTAGCAATAAGATCTATAACAACATCTCAGGGACTAAAGCTACAACCTAACACCTATGGCCGGGTACACTAAACTCCAAGGGAAGGGGCTGTGAATTGTTACTTATTCCTTCACTGGGGAGCACCCACTGAAAAACCCTACAAAGAGCCACACGCTGGGCGAGGCACTGGGAATACGATGGTGGACAGCAGAGACCTGTCCTTAGGAAGCAGCAAAATCACTAAAACCTAAGCTGCACTTACTGAGGTCAGTTTAATGTGTGGTTATGATTTTTATTTAGGCTATGCATTAAAAGCTACAGTAAAGGAAGATTTAAGAATATATAAACTACAGAAAAAAACTTGGAATTGGAATAAGGGGGCAAAAAGAATTCTTAAAAAAAAAACAACAACACACAACAACAACAAAAAACTTTTCTCCTTCGTGAGCCACTTAAGGAGACCCACTTTGTAGGCGGTGTAGACTGCAATGCTAATAACTGACAAATCACTTGGTCCCATGCTTTAATAACCACTCTGAGGGGGAGGAATGGAAACTTAAATTCAGAATGCATGTTCTTGGCAATCTGCTACATGTTACAATTCTGCCTTGAGTGAAAAACAAGGACAAGCTACTAATAGGGCAATCTACAATACACAGAAAGATGACTGTGGAATAAATGACTTTACTTACGAAAGGGGAACAATGATGAGATAGGGGCCATTGAGTCTTTTGTGCTCCATCAGATAAGTGATGAGTGCAATGGTCTGTATGGTCTTTCCTAGCCCCATTTCATCAGCTAAGATTCCATTCAAATTGTTATTATACAGTGAAACCATCCATTCCAGGCCCTGGAGCTGAAATGAAGAGTAATTGCTTCAATTACCCAAGATCTGCACAGGTAATTAATACAAATACAACTCAAGTGAGGCTGTGACTTCTTAGCTCCTCGGTGCTATAGGGTGGGTTTCCCACAGTAGGAAAGTGGGGAGGCACCAGCAGCACAAAAAGAATCTAAAAGACGAGCCAGTAATAATCCCTGCTGCTTGGCAGGTGCCGAGTGTTAATCAGATTTAGAAATGACGGGCAGGGCAAACTGGTGGGATTTCAAGCAGCTTTGCCACTCATCCCTACTTAGCATTTCAAAGTATATGGTACTCTAGAATTATTATCAATGAAGAAATCCCAACCAAAATCTACTCCAACCACTCCAAGAACAAAAGCCAATGTGAGGATTAAAGACAAACCAGAAGGCAGGTTTGGAATGCAAGTCACGGATCAATAGAAACACTATTTTGTGGTAGTGAATAGCCCGCCCCAAGGAAGGGGCTGGGTAAGGGTGACTAGGGCCAGCGCACACTGTTCCGGGCCCAGGGGGCACAGTTCTCTTCCTGGTGGAGGGACTCTGCAATGTGGGTATCCCCGCAGGCAGCATGCTGACGGCTGTGTGTCCAGAAACACTTGCAACGTATATTTAAAGTACGAAAACACTGCACCAGGGACTCAGCTTTGGATTTCCCATGTTGAATACCAGACAGGTTGGGTGACAACAAAAAATAACTAATCCCACCTCTGCCCCCAATTTCCTCCTACTATCGCACCATAGATGCTGAGTTTAAATGGCAGGATAAATTATATATATTTGTGTGTTTGGTTTTTTTTTGCTAAAGTCAATTTAGCTTCCTAATGAAGTTATGCTTAGGGAAATGTTAATATTACTTTGTTTTATGCAAGACCAAAGCAAGTGGTTCATTTGTTTTAAATATTTATTAAATGACTACTCTGTGCAAAGGACCAGCAGATGAATATTTAGGTGTGTAAGGAGTTGAGGGGAAGACAAGCCAATCATGCATACACCCCACCGAGGGGAAGTGGTTGACAGCATCACTGTTATGTGCATAAAATTGTAGTGACCAGAATTTTTCTCATGGGGAGCATGGTAATGGTTTGAGGAAATACTTTTACAATTCACTTGGGGTACCTAGTACCATGCAAGACCCCAAGGTCTCCCAAAAGTTTTGGGAGAACTATAGCACCAGCAGGAGATGAGGAGAGAAACAAGAAGAGCATCTGGGAGAGAATGGGGAAAAGACAGGAGACGGGGGAAAAGACTGGAGACCACAAGCAGGAGGGCAGGAGAGCTGTGTGCCAGTCATATAATCCCGAGACCACCAGACCATTGGGAAAGTCAACTAAATGCCAGAGAATCTGGATACTCAGAAGCTTTCTTTCTTTTTTTAAGAGCATTGGTAAAGGGGTCTATATTTGCATTTGAATCATTTGCAGATTTAAAAAAAAAAAGAAGCTGAAACTGGCAGCAAGAGAGAACAAGAAATTCTCCAAAATTGTGGGAAGTGATTTGGACTTTCCCAAGTCATGGAGTTGGGGGGTTGGGAATTGAACCGAGCTTCTGGAGTGCTCCAGACAGCAGGAAGGCCTCAGCTAGGTCAAACTTAAATATTTATTAATTAGATAATAACTTGTCATCAGGGAAGGTTTTGAGCCACAATTTGGACTGGTTTGTGGGAAATGGGAAAAATCTCATCAGGCAGGTATGCACAGTCATATTTGAGGGAGCAGGAACTTCATGAAGCAAAAACTCAGAGCAGGACAGTAAAAGGCATGTTCAGGGAATCTACAGCAATTCATATATCTATAAAAGTAGGAGGAGATTGGTTTGGAAAGATAGTCATGAAGAGTGCTTGAAAAGATGCTGGATGGCAGGAGGAAATCAAAGTGGCATTAAACGTTACTTAGGAATAATAAAAGAAATGGACCTCCCATACACAGACATATCAAAAAAAAGAAAAACACCTATTAGAGCATACTATGAGTTGGCAGCTATGTCAAACAAGATAAAAACTAATCTGGACCTCAAGAAAGTGACATGGTCTTTGGGAAAAAATGTGACTTTACTGAGGTCAGACCAGTGGTTCTCAAAGTGTGTTCCAGGAACTCCTGGGGGTCCCCAAGACTTTTTCAGGAAGGTTTGCATGATAAAAACAATTTCCATAATAAGGCAAAGGCAGTATTTGCCTTTCTCACTGTGTTGACATTTCTATGGGTGATGCAAAAGCAGTGATGGGTAAACACCAATGGCCCCTTAGCACAAATCGAAGAGGCAGTCCTTACACTGTCATTGCATTCTTCACACACACACAATGGCATTAAACATAGAGCCAATTTCACTTAGGAATGCCGTAAAAGAGGTAGTCAAAGTTACTAATTTCAATAAACCTTGCCTCTCGAGTGCATGTGTTTTTTTTGAATTCTGCATGACAAAATGGAAAGCACACCATATAAAGCACTTCAGCCACATACCAGAGTAAGATGGTTGTCTCAAGGGAAAGCACTTACGCCACTGTTTGAGTTGTGAGCTAACATCACTGCTTTTCTCATGATACAACATCTTTAACTAGAAGAATGACTGGTTATTCAGACTTGGGTAAATGCCAGATATTTTCCCTGAACTAAGTGAGCCTACTGCTTTAAGAAAAACAACTGACAGTATTTGCTGCCAATGATAAAATTCAGGCTTTCAAATAAAAATTAAAATATTAGAAAATTTGATTCTCCCACTGTGAATTTGATAATTTCTCAGTTCTGAAAGATGTTTCCAGTTGAGTTCCGGTGTCATCAATGAATTAAATTTTTTAATATTGTATAATGAAACATGTCAACATTTGGAAGATCACAGCTCAACTGACCAGGATTTTCCAAATGACCAACGCATGATATTCAAAATCATGCATGGGAAAAATAACCTTTCAAAGATGACTTAATGGATATTTAATGTAATAAAGTATGAAAAGTTCATTGATGTAATATGGTTTCAGATTCCAAATTGCAACTAATCTATACGAAACTGTAATTTGTTCTCTTTCCCAACTGCGTATCCGCTTAAAGCTGAGTTTTTTCCATACACTCCAACCATATTAACATATGACAACATAGTGAATGCAAAAAGCAGGCATGGGAATCCAGGTGTCTTCTATTAATCCAGACATTAAGGATATTTACATAACAGTAAAACAATGCCATTCTTCCCACTAAATTCAATTTTCTGCTTTATTTCATATAAAATATGTTACTTACGCTAACATGTAATATATTACTGTTATTTTTTAATGAATTACTAAGTATTTTTTAATTCTTAGTTTTAATTGCTCATATCATAAATACTTATGACTATAACCCACATAAGAAAAACACTTTCAAGGTCCTCGATAGGTTTTAAGAATATAGAGGACCTGAGACCAAAATGTTTGAGAACAACTGGTACACAAAGCATGCACTTCCTCAAGTAGATTCCAGAAGACAACAGAAATTATTTAGTAGGTGATATATGAAAGGGGGCTTGGTGGTCAAAGCAGTTTGAGAAATAAGACAGTATACAAGTTGTTTTATTGCAGGATGCTTATGTACAATTACAGATTACAACTTTATCCCTGCAGAGCCGTTAGCATATGGCTGTGCATCGTGGATGACCAAGAAAGGGCACTGCACGGTGATCATATGTTGGTGGGCTCAGGACAGTACTGGGTTATGCCTTTTATTAATAAAGGACTTCTTTTCACTCTCTAAAGTCTGAATTTGAAACAGTAAATTATGTAGTGATTCTAGTTTCAACTGATACTATTTCATATATTTATTTGAACATGGGACCTTTTATTTTTCTTTTTGAGAAAATGGCTCATGTAACTAATGTTCCAAGGAATACCATTTGAGAAACACTAGACGGTGTAAGGAAAACAAGTGGTAAGAGATAGAAGACAAGAGAAGAGCTGACCTCAATCCATCCAGGACAATGAAATATCTATTTACAAAGCAGTTTTCATAATCATAGATACTCACAACTTTACTGTGCCTTAAAAAAAAACATAAATGCAGTAGACGACTACTCGTAGGTGGCTGAATCAAGAGCATGAAATTAGGGCCACAACTAAAATTTTACAGAAATACTCCATTTTACTTCAAGATGAGGCATGGATATTCCCTACACCAAGACAATGTGGCTACATAGCCCATCTTGAAGAAATTTGCAGTGAAACTACTTCAAATGTTAAGCCAGTATTTCTTAAAAATAAAATTCATCTCAAAACCATAAAAGAGAAAACCAGAATGCCTTAGTAACGAAGGTAAAATGGAAGTACTTCAAAAGTGGAATTATGGGAATAATGGAGGGAATCTCAATATTTTAAGCAATTTGACCTGAAATTTTTCTCCCCCATCAAAACCTCTTAAGCAGTTACCATGTGTCTATGACATGCTCCAATCAAAAGACTGCTTTGCCAAGGAAACACAAACCACACCGCTTACCTGATAGTGCTTTAGGGTTCCATTAATGAGGAGGGCAGACTGCTTCTCCACCCTCTCAGATATTGCATGAGCCACGGTGTAGTAGGACTGGGAACCTCTGGCACTGTACTGCATGCTATATTCATCATCCACGTCTTGCTTGGCTGTCCTGGGACAGGGAAAGTGGAGAATCACATGCAGATATTTTGGGTATTATGTAACTTTGCTCAAAAATAAATGGAGGGGTGTGAGGGTAGTTCAGTGGTAGAATTCTTACCTGCCATGTGGGAGACTGGGGTTCGATTCCCAGCCCAAGCACTGCCCCCTCCCTCCGCAAAAAAAAAAAAAAAAAAAAATTCAACAAATGGTTTTGCAATAATGGGACAATCACAAGGAAATGAACGAAATGTGACCCCCACCATACAGCACACACACAAGCACACAAAAAGAATGGAAAGACTAAAATAGCTGCAATAAGTATGGTTTATATATCACTAACTATATGCCTTGCAGTTGACATACATTATTTGTAATCTTCACCAAAACTAAACAAGGTGGGCGACGTTATCCTTCTCATTTTATGCATGTGGAAAACTTGAGGTTCACAGGGTAGCTAATTTGCCCAAGGTCAAATCACTGAAAGGAAGTGGAACCAGGATTTGAAGACAGAGCTGCTTGACCTCAAATGACCAAGAAGAGCTTGCACCCGGCACCTACAGATTAACACTATGCCAACTTTCTCCTAAAGTCTTAGGACACCAAGATAAATTCTATTCACTGACCCCTGGCTAAGGCATGGAAGGCAAGTGAGACAGGGCCGAAGATGACAGAGATAGAAGAGAAGAAGGGTAGTCTTTCATCTTCTACGACTTGTTAAAAAGCACATTATTTTATTCTATAGGCAATAAGGAGCCTATAAATAAGCTTCTGAAAACCTCCAGGAAAGGGGCCCGGGCAGACCAGTAAAACAAGCGTTTCTAAAGCAGGACCCACAACCCAGGAATAAAAGGATGAAACATTTCTATTTCTCCTGTTTAAAAATCTCATCCTTTTTGAATTCCCATTTTGCAAATTGTTTCACGATAATTTTTCTTTAATATTAGAGCTGTACATGCAAAAGGATTTGTAGACGCTGGTATAAAGGATGGACAAGAAAGCGGTGAGACACGGAGCTGGGGCACTCAGCAACAGAGAAGAAAACAGTACTTCACACTTTTGTTCCTGGGTAAATGCTGATATCATTAAGAGAGGGAAGAAAGGCAGGCAAAGCAACCCACTACAGGGGGAAGTGTGATCAGTTCATTCTGGGATGGCAATGCAAGTGACAGGGGTGCAGCCAGGAGTGAGAGCTGCAGGGAGGGGATCCAGGAGGGAAAAGAGGATGGAAGGGAGGAGCAGAACAGCCTGAAACCCTGGGATCTGATGGTAAGTGCAGTGTGGGCATGAAGTCTACTTCCTTCCTTGCACAATTTTTCCAAAAGAAAATTTCTAAAACGATGTCTTCATGAATCTCATTTCCAAGGAAGAAAACTCTGAGCAATACATACTCAATGATCTGTTTAGCGTCCTTCTCAGAAACTTCTTCGCTGTTTGGATCCAGAAGTATTTTCTCTTCGGTTTCCTGCCTACTAGACTCTTCTTCATCATCCTAGGGAAGGAAGAAAGATTAACAAGAGACTCTGTATGACTGACATTCTCTGAAGTCAGATTACACAGCACTCAACTTCACAAATGAAAGAAATACAACCAAGAGAGGAAGTAAATGTATAGTCTATCTAAAGTACACAATACATGATTCCATTGCTGTTTAAATCATGGAATCAGAGAACTAAAGGGACCCCTGGGTATCACCTAGAACCCACAGTCCTAAGAATAAATATGAAAAGATCATGTGGGAAAGATGGAGATTTATCATTATTTGGTTATCAAAGAGTCCTGCAGACCACATCTGCTTTCATTTACTTAGCCAAATTCTATAACCCTCTCTTCAAAGACAGGTTTTAAACATCTTAACAACCTCCTTCTAATAAAAACGTTATCCCTGATGATGCTGATGGAACTTTCATGGCCCCACATGTGTTCATTGTAGAGGAACTGGGGTTTGTAAGCATGCTGCTTTTTGTGGCTGCTTCACATCCCCCATTTCTGAGTTCTGAGATTAAGACTCAACTTGGCAAAGGATTCATTACCTCCACCTCTCAACTAGGTATTGATTTGGGGGCTACAAACAGATTTCTACATAGAGGTGAATTCACAAATACAGAATTTGTATACTGTACATACACACCTCCTCCTCATAATCAGAATCACTCTCTTCACTGTCAGATCTAGGGGCAACTTCGTAGCTACAGGAAAAGAAGGGGGGTAGAGAGTAGACAATTAGTTCTTTAAATTAAAAACAATAACTATACATACAATATAACTGATATGTTCTAAGTGCAAACGACAAATGCAAATGTCAATTTCAGCCATTTCAGAAAGAGCCATATTCTTTAAACATCAAGATTTTACAAGGGCAACTAAAATAAAAAAGACAAAAAGAACACCAGTGTTTCTGCTTTACCCAGGATTCATTTCCAACCAGGCATCCAGCTGACTGGCTTTGGGTGCTTCTGGTCCAAAAAGGACCTTTCCGGTTTCTGTGTGAGTCACCTTGACAGGGAGATCACTCATCTGACTGCTCTCATCTATGGGCTAGAAAGGAGGAAAACACACATCATCTCCTGATGGTAAGATGTTCCTCAGCTTTTTGGGTGCTCATCATCTCAAACCTCTTTCTGTGACTGGTGATTTCACCATACTCTGAGTCTTGGTGGGAAGTGGGAAGCCACCTCCCACAGTGGGAAAATTTGCGGGCCTCCTTTGCGGCTAGGCTATAGACACAAGACCTGGATGGACCCACCTAGGCTCTGAATTAGGATCTAGCAATTCAAGGAATTGGGGACCGACAGGAACTTCTTGTTGCAAGGGCAGACAACAGTGGTAGCAGTGCTACTGTAGTGGTATTCCTACTGCCAAGCTACTGCCTCTTCTCTGAAGCAGCGACAGGACCTGCTATATGGCATAACGCTGCATGGAGCCCTAAATTGGGTTCTCTAGTCCTACCGGAGATACGATGAGTTAGCCAACATCCTGTGGATACATTCCTTTCTTACTTAAAATCATCTCATTCATGATTGGTTAGGCTTCTGCAGAACTACTGTCTATTATGCAAAACCAAACCACCGTGTTGGTAGGTGCAGCATGACAAAGAAAAAAGCTCTGCTCATTTGCAACCTGGTGAATCAACCAAGACTGAGCTGAAGGTTATTACTAGACTCTCCATGAAAAATTACTTGTTCAGAAAATTAAGAGAGAAAATGAAATTGCTGAGGCTCTGTGTAGCTTACTTCAGGCAATACATTGTTTTAAAAAGCCTAAAACGGAGGAATCTTATGCAAATAAATGCTTCTGATTACAGGGTGACCATTCTTCTAGGAAGAGACCCCTAGGCAAGACCTCTGTTCGGAAATGCTTGATTTGTACGTAGCTCAAGTCATCCATCTCCTTAAAAGTAATGAAATGGAATGTTTAGACAATTCATTAATTCCAAAGATTTTTTCCCTAACGTATCCTTAACTGGAGTTCAGCAAGAATGGCCGGGAAAACAGTGTGCTGTGGGTTATCTTCTGTTTCTTGTAAGAAATGCCAAAAACAATGGTTTTATCCCCCTATTCTTTATACAAAGCGCTGTAAGAATAAGAAATAATATATTAGCGATTACCCACAAAAATAACCTTTTAAAAAAGAAAAGGCATACTCCAGATGGTTTTATCCCCCTTCTTTTATGTGTGTTAAAGCAATGGTTGCGAACACCATTACTTCTCAAGCCAAGATGATGCTTCTTCCTCATTAATGTAAAAGGTCATCTATACACGCATAAGATAAAGAAGGAAATCTACCATTTGCCATCATTTCCCTTGGAAAAATCATATTCCATTATCTTTAACTATTATAATATAGCTTGTTTTATTGCTTATGTCATGCCTCAAGGAAAATTGGAAATCTCTGTGGATGGAATTAGAACTTCAGCAAAAGCACTGAATGAGCACAGCAGAGTGTAAAAAGAGCATTATTTCAAAAGAAACTGAGCAAGATGTTCCCCTTGCAAACTTCAGCAAACAGAAGACATGCGTTAAGATTAAGGAGGAAAAAAAGGCATATGTCACAGGCTCAAGATCAGTAGCTAATTTTTCCAAGAGGTAATAAGAGATAAGAGCACTATTACGCTAACATGTTAAATCCCTCCCTGTGCACTTGTTAATTACAGACCGATGTGAGGCATGCTTAGGTAAGGCTAGGCTTTCACAAATTAGAGTTGTTTCTAAGTGCTCTAATATACGGTATTCTCCCCCCAAACCAGCCCACTGAGAATTTCCTACGCATTAGACACTTATCCCAATCCTTTCTTTCCTTGTGATGGATTACAGTGGTTAAGCACCATTTATTGTTCAAGAGGTTTCTGCATACAATGGTAATTTCAACCTTTTTCTCTGCATCCAGGCTGCATTCACAATACAGCGCATTTTACATGCACAATGGTTCTAGAACCAGGAAGGGGTGACCCACCTCGCACCCTAAACCTCCAAGCACGTTTATCACAATCTATGAGAAGGAAAGGCAGTTTGAAACAAACTCCCTTCCCAACCTGCTCTGGGCGTGTGCCTCCTCACTGTAAAACACTGACATAGACCCTGAGCTTTCAGGAAAATATCCAATAAATAAAATTGTAATCGCATGCTTCTGGGGAATAGTGGCAATAAGAGGAACTAAAATTAAGGAATATGCCAGTGAATATACAAATAGAGACTATATTGTAAACTCATAGAAAATGTCAAAAAATAGTTCACCAAATATGTGAATGGTTCGCCTCGCGCACTTTCATAATTTCAAACTAGTAATAAAACTAGAGAATCTGGGTCATATTTTAATGATTCCGTACTATTTCCTATGCAAATGTAATTATAGAATCACCTCGGATTCTTACATATTCTACATATTCATAAATATATGCTTATAGCTGCACAGAACATTCTGGAATCGTTCACAAAGAAACTTAATATTAGTTGACTGGTAGGCTGAGATGGAGGTAAATAACTTTTCCTTAACATGTCATTTTATAATAACTTTTCCCTATATGTCATTTTATACAATCCTAATTTTCTAGTAGGCTAATAGGTTACTATTTTTACTTAAAAATGAATAGGTGAGGGAAAAAGAAAATTATTATACACAGAATGGTGCCGAAAGACATGGAAGGGACGCTATGGCGCAGAACACAGCAGCAATACTTAGAAACCCCTTACCTCTCCATCTGGTCCCAAGGCAGACTCCCCTCCCTCGGCATTCTCTTCAGCCTTCTGCAAAACAACCATGTCAGATGTTATAGGTAAATTAAGAAAATGGGTCCAGGAAGGATTTCCTGGCAATTCTTCATATGTAACAGTATTTCATTCCTACACATCCCCATCTAGCAAAACTCGATGCCTTTTATTTCTATTTCTCTTCACAAGCTAAGGCCGTGTGTATCTCATTAACAACTTGCACAGAGTCATTTAAAGTCACGTAAGGTCCGAGGTCAACACACTAGAAGCTTGTGAATTCTGTCTTCAGGGACCCAGAGAAGCCTAAGAAGTGGCAGCATCACGATAGCGGTCAAATTCTGAAACATTCTTCTCAGGTTTGGTACTGTGAAGACAAGTTCTGGTGGGAAATAACGCAACCTTCTTATCCCCTAAGCAAGTCTGCGTCAGTGCTAAAGAGCCACGGTCTAAAAATGTCCAACAAGAACAAGTCATGCACCCTTCCTAGTCATAAAAAATGTATAATAATGCAAAATTCTGTGTGTTCTCTGGATGTTTTTAATGCTACCTAATTGGCTCTCGTGATGTATCTGGTATGTCCCTATACAGTATATGGGGAAATTTAATGCAGATATTGTGAACTCCTGAAAATTCTGCCCAGTACCGTTTCTCAACTATTTCAATATCGTAGTCCATTGATCTCTATGTGCCTCAAAAACAACCAAAATGAAATGCTAGGATTATGTTGCACTTTATACATACCTGAGGGACACTCATCTCTATTATATACAAAACAGTCTAAAATTTCTTAAATTCATAACAATCCGTCTAACAAGTGAAATCTTCCATATCACTTTCACAGCATCCTTATTTTAGAGTTGTTGCTGAAAATCTTAAACTACTTCTGTGTATTTAAAATGAAAAACAAAAAACAGCTTTAGTCATTTCCTTTATCAAGACATTTAAGAAAATGAGCCTTCCTTCCATGGGCCCTTTAGTTAATTAAAAATATATATAATGATACAGAATCAGTATTAAGTCAACGTTGTTTACTTAAGACATTGATTCTATAACACAGTTTTGCCTTCTGTGAAAACAACTTAATTGTTTCTTAACCAAAAAAAAAAAAATCTTGTGCAGAAAGGGTTTAATGCTAAAAATCCAGTCTTTTATCCACAGTGAAGAAAACCAATTCCATAAATGTTTGGACAGTTACAGCACAGTTCAGTTTTTTTGCTTTTTCATAAAAATGCCTATACATGTGTATGTACGTATGTATGCATGCCCAGGCACAAGACACAAAAATATAGCTACTACCAAAAAGTAGGAAATAAAATCCTCCCTTCAGTTACAATTTCCCAAGATTTAATTTCCTGTTTCTGCCACCCCAAACTGAAAACATTTACAAGCTCAAAAGGACAGACTGGCATCTCAAAGAACTAGGCCCTATTATTAGGTTACGGATGCACCAGGCAGAAAACCCACTGCCAGAACCCCTCAGGTCAGAAAAGATACCGTCCCTGCTATCAGGCACTGAGGGTTCCAGTTTTTGAATTCTCAGACACTACACTCTGGCGACTGTTATAATTAATGGGAAAAAGTCAATTAATCCCACTATTCTTTCCATACAAATTAGAAATAAGCTCCAAATTTGGCCAACAAAGACAATCAAATGAGACTCCATGAATAAGCCAATTTCAAATCTCTACCAAGGAGAAAATGGATCACTATTTCAATGAGTAGTACATGAATAGACTTGAAGCACCATCAATGAATAGAATCGAAGCTATTCTAAAAGATAATCTCATCTGAATATGCTATAGACTACCTGGAGTGTTGTCTAAAAAGTGTCTCATAATCAGGTCTTTTCATCACTTAAAGTCCCTTAAACTAATTTTAACAATTCCATCGGAAATCAAATTTGAGAGGCAATGTAATAGCACATGTTAGAAAGTAGGTTCTGGAATCAGGAACTGAGTATGAATCCCAGCTCTATCACTAAGCACAAGGGACCTCAGCTGTGTGATCTTAAGAACATCTCTTTATGTCTTGGTTCTCGCTTCTGCAAAACAGCAATGGCTGATGACAGTGCCTATGTTACATACGGCTCACTACTCCAGTAGGTACAATCCAAGGTTACATGTGACGTGACGAACACTGCGAGCTTGAATTTCCCCACAGAAAAACAGTCAACACTAATCCAAGGTCAATTCCTTTATGTTTCTAATAAGAGTGGCTATGATTCTGTCTGAAAGCTGTCTTTTAAAATTTTGAGGTCAAGGATTTCTGTCTGTTTTGTGCACGGGTGTATTCCCACACCTAAAAGAGTGTTGGCACCGAAGAGGCACCAACCATTAGGCAAATGAATGACACCACCGAGGACAACGCCTTCCACTTCACACACGCACCATGAGTTATTACCGTAATTAGGTGCCAAGGTGCTTGCAAGTCATAAAGCAGTTGAGAACACACACACAATTCCTTGCTGTACCACACTCTATGAGATTTCCTGTGAGATGCTCTGAACTCACACCCAATTCTGCTCTGCTCTTATAGGAGGTGAAAAGCAGAAGGCAGTCTACTTTATGGCAGGGCAGGTCCAGTTCTCCCATCATGCTTTGGAGTCTTTCAGTTTGATGATCATCTTTCGTAGCTTTGCTTCCATGAATCCAGGTTCTTACATCAAACTGGTGCTTATCTTAAAAAAGATAATAAAAATAAAAAGACCCTCCCCTTTTGTGGTTCAAAATTATCTCCAATCCCACCATGATTGGTGCTACTGTCCGAGCACCCCTTGTTCAGTCTCTTCGCACCTGCTGAAATGGCCTGGTGCTGATGTAGCAGCTGTTACCATATCTCCTGCCTCTTGAGGAAGTTTTGCATAGTTAATTGTGTCATATAATTACAAACATATGCTATCAATATTACCGGTTGATGCCTGAGCTTACTTTCAGTGATTTAAATAAACAAACAAACAAAAACCATACAGTTCACACATTAATCATAATGGGACTGAAGGAACTCCTGCACTGGCTTCTTCCTATCTGCCAAAAATTGGAACCAATTATGCTCATCTAGGGAGGAAGGAGTGTAATTAACCCAGTCATGTTAGGGAACATGAAACAAATTACACATAACAAAAGACTATTTGGTTTCCCAATTTCCAAGGCCAAAGTCAATTCACACCCTCCATTTAGGAATGTTCACAAATACACAGAGGCATGTGCACGGCTCCCCATCCTCCTTGCAGAAACCAAATAAAACAACCAATGGCACGGCCAAGGAGCAAAATGGGTCCTAAGTATGGGAACCCCATCTCAGCTGAACACTAGAAAACAGACTTCAATGAGACTCTTCATTTAGGTTTCAACAGCCCAGGCTACAAACAGCCTCACTGTGTAAAGAAACAGTTTCATAACAAATATTTTATAATACACACTACAAAGTGAAGGCATTTTATCCCCCAGCAGGTGTTGTTATAATACACTGAAACAACATTCAAATGTGCTGGCATCTTGACTCATTCTGCTTCAATGGAAACCTAAGCTTTCAGAAACCACTTGGGTTATTTTCCCTATCATTTAAGTGGAACTTTAAGCATTAAGAGAGGTGATCAGGCAATAAAAAAATGCCCAGGAATATCAAATTAACAGGCATTTGCACATTTCTTTGGTTGTTTCATGCAGAGAAAACCAATCGGAACATTTTTACTCAAGTAACTGGTCAATCCAGTTAAGCAGGACCCTAATCCAAACTTCTGGTTTCACTCATTTTGATGCTGAACTAATCAAATAAATCTAATCACCGTGGTATTGTGTTCACCTAGGCTGATGAGAGTCACTACACACAAATGTGCAGATCTACCTTAGACTTTTCTTTCACCTACGAAAATCTCCTTGTTAAGGAAAGCTGCAGTAAACTATATCATCTTAGGGGGTAAAGTTAGAGAGAAAAGAATTGAGAAAAATCAGAGAATAATTGAATTTAAAGCAAATGTCTTAACCCTCATACTTTGCATTTCATTCTCTTGCCACCAAAAATTACGCTAAGGGGCTTTTCTGACTTTTGATACCTAAGAAGGATAAAAACACATTTTCTATCAGCACAATGGTCAGTACATTATGCCTGCAAAGATCCTCCTCCACTACTTCACAGTCCTGAGATTTACTTACAATAAATAATAAATTGAGTGGTTGATAAGGAGAGAGAGAGTCACCACAATGAAAAGACACCTGGCCCAGAACTGCCCAACGTATTCTCTGAGTATATTCCTATCAGTGTCACGGATTTCCAAATAAATGTCACAAATAAATAACATGAGCATAGTTCTGCTGGTATGCCTCCTACAGTAAGATCTGGAAGGTGGAATTAAATATTTATTTTTGGCCTGAAGTCAACAGCTCTGGAAGCTGAACTCCTGAAGTGTCTGCCTTTAAAGCAGTAGGGCCAAAACTCCTAGCATGAATTCCTACCCACCGTTTAAGGAAAATCTGTCCCTAAGGTACTGCCAGAAATGCCTGGTTATCACATGGAACCAGTGTAAATTAGAGGACGCATAATTTAAAAATTATCTTTGTGGGAGTTGTGGGAGGGGGAGTCATAAGGAGAATTCAACAAAATGCTCATTTTTCTTCTGCATGCCTCAATGGTAAAGGAATCTGACACTGTCCTAAAAGACATCCTACCTACAAATAACCTATTTATCCTCAACTAGGAAAAAACCCAACATCACAAACAGTACGCAAATAATATTTTTTTCAAAATAACTTATGACCATATTTCAATCATCACGATCCCACATTTGTGCTACAGAATTGTGTGCCCCCCAAATTAACATTTTATCAAGCATTTACTATGTCCCAGGTAGTAGCCTAAATGCTTAAGATAAGCTTTCCCATGTAATCGTCACAACACGAAGCAAGGACCGTTCCTACCGCCTTCCTCAGATAAAAAAACTGAAGCACTGGATTATAGATCTTTTAATGAAATATCCTCCAAAGGGATGACAGCAAGTTAGTATGATCTGTTTTATTATGCAGCTATGAATTTATGCTTATAACATGATTTGGACGCTCATCTAATGTACTAATTTAGCATGCTCGTTAACAAAGCCTGGTAGCTTTAGCTGGCCCGATCCCTGCCTGTCCCCCATTATCACCCTGCAAATGTCAGAGAACAACCACAACAGAGGTCAGACATTTCAGGGTCGTGCTAAGAGTACATAATAGCACCTTTATCCCGTAACACTGCAGAATCGTTTCACACAATGAGATTTTTCAGTACTTTTAAAATTATTCCTCCTGCGACATTTAACAAAGTACATATAGTTAACTTCTCTTCTTCTGTTTCAAGGGCATCAGTAGAAGACAAGCCTTGGAACAAGAAGTTTCTAATTGATTGATAAATGTATACTTCATAGAAACAGCTTGAGTAATGAGAAGAGAAAATTAAACAAGGTCATGGCATTAAAGGAAGCCCACCTATTATTCGCTGACAACAAATAAAATCAATAAAATACACAAGAAAGAAAAAGGCGTTCTCTGTTATACCAGGACCCAGTTCTAAAAACTGTACACTAGTTTGACACTGAAGGGAAAAAGTAATCTTTCTCTAATTAAGGCCAACCACACCCATCTTTAATAGTACAGTTCTTAGAGTTATCTGTATCTTAGTTAACTATAAATGTTGCTAAACAGCTCAATCCTATGGCCCCACTGGATAGAGGTTTTCTCAGAACAAAAGTTTATTGATGGGGGTGTAAGGGTAGTTCGGTGGTAGAATCCTCACCTGCCATGCGGGAGACCTGGGTTCGATTCCTGGCCCATGCACGTTCCAAACAAACAAACAAGCAAGCAAACAAACAAAAAACCAACCAAACAGGGTGGGCCATGGTGGCTCAGCAGGTAAGAGTGCTTGCCTGCCATCCCTGAGAACCCGGGTTCGATTCCTGGTGCCTGCCCATGTAAAAAAAAAAAAAAAAAACCAACCAAACAAAAATCCAACAAATGGTACTGCAATAAGGGGATACTCACATGGAAAAGGAATGAAATATGATCCAACCTTAGTTAATTGAAAAAAAAAAAACTGCAGCTAGGAAGAGCTTAATATTTACTATTGTAGAGAAATGCTGAAAGGGATAGCACAGAATGTGGAAGCTTACAAAGAAGTTTTCCTCTACCATAGAGAAGCTGGAACAAGCAACTCTCAATCATTCACTCTAACGGAGGAGAGAAGAACTACAGATAATACAAAATAGCAAATAATCAGCTTTTGAAAGCATCCATTTTATCTGCACTTGAATAAAGGGGACCCAATCTGGAATTGGGTCATTCACTTGGAACTAAATCTTGAAGCCAGTAAAAGAGACAGGTTTCAGGAAGGACTGGGAAGGTACCCAGCTTCTTTTTTCCTTCTTTATCCCACTTCTCCCAGCAAGATGGCCCAGGAAGGACAGACATCCCTTGCTCCTCAGTTCTGCTGATGACAGGAACTGTTCAAAGGCTAGGGATCCTTAGATCATGCAGGGGAAGAGGTAGATGGCTGGTCATAAAGTAATAATTCTGCACATTCAATCATGTAAGAGCATCAGTAGATGCCCAGAGATATCCTCAAGGCAGACCACATTTGTTTTGGTATCTATTATTCATTTGCCAGGAAAGAAGATCTCACTTCCAATTTGACTCCTAATTTTCCCTCATAGCATTTATCATAGTTTATAATTACATAAATGGGTACATATTGATTAATGTATCTCCTCTCTCTCTCTCTCTTTCTCCATCTCCCTCCCCACCCCCTCCTCTATGGTCTCACACTAGCTCCTAGTAAATGCTCAGATAATATGTGCTGACTGAATGTATGGAGTAGAAAGAATAAATGCTATTCATAAACCTGAAGGTGAGAGTTTTGAAGTGAAGGGTCCACCTATGGATAATGTAGACTGCACCATGAAAAATATCATGACAGGTGCGTCTGCTCTGTATGAATTAACACAAAAATACAGGCACAATCAATAACACTCTATTCTATATCTTTTCTTGCCTATGATGATACAACTATCTAATGCTATGACAAAAATCTATTAGCTGCAAGCCAGAAGCTCAAAGCAGGGCCATTAGCCTTTAATCATGTGGAAATATAGAATATGACCTCTGGTACTTAAAACCCTAACAGAGACCTTTCACATTTCTGCAACAACCTCTACAACTGCCACTTACTTGGTCCACATATGGGATATTATAGAATTGTATCTGTTTGCCTGTGTGCTCTTCACCCACTCTGAAAAAGTCTTTTAAGTCAGGATTTGGAAGCTGGGATTCTGCAAAGTCTATAATGCCACACTGACAAGAAAATAAGGTATTTCTTACCAACTAAATGTCTAAATGCAAGACCTGAGTCATCCCCCGTTTATCTTCACAATAAGGTAAGCTATCTTACACTAAAGAAATCAGGTAGAATGAGGCACCTTCTCAATCATTTATTCTTCCTCCTTAATTATGAAACAGGTATAAGAATTCAGGAGCCATGAAATTAATTATTTTCTGAAAAACATCTTCTTCAGTTATTCAGTGCACAGAATAAATGATTAAATGCTCCAAGTTCTCAATCCCCCCAATTCTGATGAAGACTTTCTATTGATGTTTGTACCCAACCCAATCAGATACTGTCATGAAAACAAAATATCAACCAAAAACTGGATTACAGGTTACCTAAGTTTCAGAGATGATCTATGTTCATAGTTCTGCACACAGCGGATTACCCTAAACTGAATTATAATATCTCCAGAGAAGAGATTCTAAATCTTACCCTTTACTTTTTCATGATAATTAGCATATGTTTTACATAAGACTATTTTTTTCTGTAACTACTTAAAATTCTTTTCTGCATACGTACCTTGCTGTGACACCACAGCAGCAGCACTGGATGAACTATTTTGGCGTGGGCATCTGTCCAAATAACTAGGCTGAAATGTTCCAAAAGGATCCCACAGCTATCTCTTATGCCTTCCTTTGGACATTGCACACTGCATTTTCTTCTTAATTTTCTCTCTAGTTTCTTAGTCCAGCAGTTCCTGACCACACTGACAATAAACTTAAGCAAGTACTATTAGCAGCCATGCTTCCCATTTCCTCTTACCATACCCCCAAGCATGCATGCATCTGTGTGTGCTTATATGTATGTTCATACTTCCTATGTTTCCTTTTACGTCACAAGATAATTTTTAAACATGGTACTAAACAATGGAAATACGAACTGAATCTTCTCAGTTGAATGCATCCTATCCATTATGCCCTCATCTCTAGCATGTTGTCTAAAATACCAAATTGACTTTTTCATGCCATCCCCATGTAATTTTTGCAATTCAATCATCTAATCCTTCTATGAGTACAGCATGTAGTATGTTTGAAAGAATAATCTATGGCTTAACATGCCCTGCCAATGTTTTATCACTGACTCAGCAGGCACTGCAGGGAGCCACTCACCTTCTTTCTCCTCCTCCTCTTCTTCTTCTCTTTGGCTGCTTGGGCTTGTTTGTGCTCCCAAACCAGGTTGGTCAGGTTGGCCACATACTCATCGGTCTGCTGCAAAAGGTAAGCTAAGCGCCTGTCTTTCTTCTGATCGATCAGTTTTCTATAGCCTTCTTCGTCTTCAGCCTAGTAGAGAAAGGAGGGCATGTTAAGGGCGTCAGGAAAGTTTGCAGACAACTCCATTTTCTACCCATCCCTGCCCTTGATGGTTTGAACTTGGACTGGCAGGGATTGTAGAAAAGCAATGAGCCAGGCTTCACAAGCCATCACATGCAGTCTGGCGCAGGGCAGGGCAAAGTGACACCTCAGTGCCAGGAAAAGGGGGCTCCTGGTAAAGTTAGGACACATTTCCCACTGTCAGACCAGCACCAAGGGATGTATGGTGTGAGCAAGCACTTTGAGTCAACTGTTCTTTTTTTCTATGTTTTTGAAATGCACACAGAAAAATGTTACAATTTGACAAGTCACCAACTGGTTTGTTTTTAAGTTTGTATTTTGAAAAATTTCAAATATAATCAAAAGCAGAGAAAACAGTATAGTAAACCTTCATATAGCTAACACCAAGCAACAAAAATCAACTCATGGTCACACCTGTTTCATTGCTACCATTCCAGCCTCCAGATTAACCACCAGCACCAAAGCGGATTTTCTCGAAGCAAATTCCAGACAAAATATCCTTTCATTCTTAAATATTTCAAGAAGTATTTCCAACCATAAGGAATCAACAGAGTTTTTAACAAAATAACTTTTTATAGCTCAAGGCAACTTCTTTGGCACTAAAAACAATGTAATTGATAGGAAAGATCAGATTCGGGAGATTTTTGTCACAGGCCAGCACTGAATTATGAGCCTTGGTGACAGGAGACAATCATTTAGCACGTGAGGTCTGGTATTTCTTGGCAATGAAACAGATACAGTAATTCCCACCTCTACCTCTCAGTAAGTAACATGATGAGGTTAAATGGAATAAAAACACGGATGTACTCTGAACCATCCCAAGAGAAATCTTTTAGGATGCATCCCAATAAAAGGACACGCAAAAATATTCTTCTCCTGTGATGCCAGGATAAAAGAAACATCTTCAGCAAAGTCTTCAAGAGGCAACTCCATTACAGAAAAGCTTAGGGTCTTCCGTCCAAGGCGTCACGCTAGCATTCGCCCGAGTGACAGCAATTTCATCACTCAGTCTAGCTGCCGTCTACCCTGCGGATGAGCACGAGCCTCGAATGCTATTATAACTCTAATTGCTTTTGGTTATGGTTGATCTCACTTGAAGAAAGAGTGATTAAAAAAAAAAAACCTTCAGTTTCTCTGTTATCTGTATATTCCATCATTTAATTACAAAAATTAATGATTTGCAAATGTCTAATCATTAGTGTCAAACCAATCTGTTTCTGAAGTTCTAATATAGTTTCACTTCAGTTGAATCAGACAAATTTGCTGCTCACTGTTCAAATTAGTATAAAATGGTCACACCAACTATCCTGACATCTCTTGGACTGTCCCCTCCCTCCCCCAAAAAGGAGAAGGACCCAGGATAAGATGGCAGGATTTAGCAGGACCTGGACACAGAAGCCTTTAAAATATGGTTTTTATTCTAATTCAAAAGAAATTAATGAAAACAAAATGCATATCATCAAGGAAGATAGCGTCACTGAGAATTTGCCAGGGACATAATTATGGACGTTGGCTGATGGCTTTATCTTCATCCTGTCAGATATTATGTCCCAGATGGGGTCTGTGGGTACCTTATCCTTATAGATCACACACACTTTTCTAAAATCCAGGCTGTAAACTCTGAGGTTGGACCACAAAAAAAAAAGATGGTCAATAAGACCGAACGTTCAAGCTAATGATTACAATGAACACCTTCTGTGTTTGGCTAGCTATTTAAAAAGATCATAGCGCAAATGCAATGATCCGAGAATGGCCTTCGACATAATATAGCTGTTGCCAAAAGAGCAGCATTTCAAAATTAACTTTTAAAAACACTACTGTTTATACTATTAGAGAATAAATGGTTCTGGCCATTAAAAGAAAGTAAGATAAACACCAGAAGCTGCAAAAAGAGACCTTTTTAGTTTTCAAGAAACAATTTAATGAGTTGCTTATTGACAACCTGTGTCATTAGTTCCATCCTTCCAATGTCTGGTTATCAAACTCCTGCAAAATATTGAACCTGGCTTTATTTGACAAGCTATGATCTGAACAGCAATGACACCACAGGACATAGAAATATACTTGTCCGTTGTGCCCTCGAATTTGTGGCATTTATTGTTTAAGAATGATAAAACGTTTTACTCAATCCTCCTGAAATTAAAAGAAATTCCTTAATATTTTTGATAAGCATATTTCACATTTTCCTCCTACTATCCCCATATTTAACCTCCTCAACACAGAGAGGATGTGAATGGAGCATTTTCCCCGGTTCCAGCAGGTGGGCCCCTTACCATCAGTCTTCGCATTCTCTCCTTCTCAATCCTCTCTGTCTCTTTCTTCTGCTCCCTTTCAGTGTTGGCGTGCCAAGTTGCCACTGCTTTGGAAAGCTTCTGGATCTTCCCTGCCACAGACCGATGGTACTCCTTAAAATCTTTCGCATGTTGCAAAATACTGTTCAGGTATTCCTAAAAGGATCCAAAGGGGGGAAGGAGGGATGATACTTAATATCCACATCCAAATATCCCAGGAGGTTCCAATGCAGTCCAAGAAAACCCCCAGTGTGTTATTTAACAAAAATGGAAAACGAGACACACGGGTGGGCTCACGTGTCTCGGTAGCTGAGGTATGGGCTTCACACTCACAGAAAGGTAACCTCTCAAAGTTAGCGTTGTTTGTTTGTTGCAACCCTTCTCAGCTTTGAGCATGTGATCGTATAAACATGAGGAAGCTGAGAGAAATTGTAAATAACGACTATGATAAAAATTAAAGCAAATCACTTTAAAATAAACCTGAGAAGAGAGACAGGTATTTTCACACACACACACACACAAAAAACAAAACAGAACGGTGCTACAAAGGTAATGTTTCTTCTGTTTTAACTTAAATTTGCTTAATGCTTCAAAATAAGTTTACACAGATCTAAAATGGACACAATTTGTATTTCCTTTTTAAATGTGTACCCTATTTACAATAAAATCCAACATTTTTTAAAAACTAAGCTGAGCACTATATTAGGCTCAGAAAAGCAAACAAAAAAATTTATAGGATTATGACACAAAATCAAATCCTACATCAAAATATTTCCATCCTCTAGAAAGGAATGTTTTGAAATATTTACCCCTGTGAAACCTCTAACTGGGCTCTCAAAAGAGCCCAGGATACTAAATTTATATGTTACAAAAACAACTTTTTGCTGTGTTCTTTTCTTCTCCAAGTTCCCTTTCCCCAGGATTTTCTGTTAGGAAAACCCACCCATGCCAACCAGTTAGCAGGTGACCATGTGTGCTAAGTTAAATTAGGCACCCCAACAAATACATGCTCTTCATCTTAATCCATGTCCCTGTGGCTGTGAACCCACTGTCAACAGGGCATGTTGACGATGTTGCATTTAGTTAAGTTGCGGCCCAATGAAAAAGGGTGGGGGGTCCTAATCCCTAGCACTGGGGGCCTTATAAAGGGAAGAAAACAGAAGCCGGAGACAGAGAGAGCCACAGGCAGGAGACAGACACTGCAAGTCAGCAGGAACCGGAAGAGAGCTTCTCATGCAACAAGAGGCAGAAGTGCAGGTGGAAGAGTCCCCAAGGCCTGCAGCAGGCCAGCGTGGGCACACGACACAGATTTTGGGAAGACAGCCTGGCCTGGCTGATGTGTGAATTTCGAACTTCAAGATTCCGAAACCCTAAGCTAATTAATTCCTGTGGTTAAGCCAATCCATTTGGTGGTTATCTGTCACAGCAGCTGGCAAACAAGGACACCGTGGATCAAGAACACGACACCTGCCTTACGTGCTACTGATCGATCAGTTGGCCCTGAGCACGTCACCCACACACCTGTCCTGACCTAAGCGCCCACATCTATAAACTGGGGTAGCTGGACTATGCAACTTGTAAGGAACCTTTCTGTCCTGCGATCTCCTCACCATCCCCATGGTACATTTCTCAGTCATTACGACTCCATCTGTTAAAATGAGGCTATGAAAAGGCCTGGGTCTGTACTGGACTGAATAATGCCCTCCACCCTTCCAATTTATGTCCACCTGAAACCACAGAATATGACCTTGTTTGAAAGGAGGGTCATTGCAGATTTAATTAGTTAAGGATCCTGAGATTAAGCCATCTGGACTTAGGGTGGGCCCTAACTTTAATGACTGGTATTTTGACAAGAGAAAGAAGAGGGCGACTTAGAGACACACACACAGAGACGGTGAAGACGGCCACCCAGGAGAGAGGAGGAGACAGAAACTGGAGGGATGCAGCCACCAGCCTCAAGGGGCTCAGCACCGCGGGCAATCGCCAGAGGCTAGGAGACAGCACGGAAGGTTTCTCCCTCGGAGACCCTAAAGGAACCAGCCCTGCCAACACCTTGATTTTGAACTTCCAGCCTCCAGACCCGCTTCTGTTGTTTAAGCCCCCGACCCCAGCCCCCTCGTTTGTTTGTAATTTGCTACGGTAGCCCTAGGAAACTAAAGCAGGGTGTCTGAGCACCTGGTGCTTCTGCCGGCGTTTCCTCTCCTGCTCAATCTTCTGCTGCTTCTCCAGCTTCTCCGTCATGCGGGCTTCCCGTAGGGTCTGGCGCTTGCTCCGTTTGTAAGCTTTGGAGTTGAGAGCTGTCTCGAGGGTCGTGTCCCGGCGCATGCACGCCACCACCTCCTGTCGCAGCTGTCAGGAGGTGACAGTCAGAGCCTCCCCACACGGACCCCGAGTCCCCAAGCCCGGCCCTCTCTCTTTTCTATTTAATGGAGCAGAATGGGGACTCCCCACGAGTTTCTCAATCGCAGCTAGGCTTTTATTAAATGCAGGAACACAATGATGCCACATATACACGGTATTTTCAAAGATGGTATACGTTTTCTTTCCAGATAACAATTCAGATTAATTATAGCTCTGTCATAGTAAAATAAAATGAGTAAATGTTGTCCTGGCTTTTGAACAAATTAATTCATCCTATTTTATTATTCTAATGATGCTAATTAGTTAGTAGGCCTATTTTATTTTCACTTTACTTTAAATACGATACTAACATTCCCTTTGTGCTTAAGGATTAACTTTAATGATGTTCTGCAAAAAGAATAAAAGAATTACTTTCTGTTCCTGTTGTATGGTAGCAGCAGGTATTCAAACAATGTTAATTCAGTCTCATATAAAGGATGGCATGTATCAGTTGTAGCTTCTTTCCATTCCTACAATGATATATTCTTTATAAGATATTTAATTTTACATTAAATCATGGACTTATTTCACATGATATAAATATAATATCTGTAGTTTATGTTATGTTGTGACAGCAGTTATAGGGATTGGGAATATACATTAAAATAATAATTCATCTGAATCTGAAATCTGCAACAATTGCAATTAATTGAAATGTCATAGAGAACAGGTTTTTCAATAATATTAAACAAAAATCAGAGACCATTACGAGTCCAGCATAATGAAACTAATCTGAATGTAATTTTATTATTAGTATTCATTCATTTAACAAATTTTTACTAAGTACTTAATTAGTGCTTTTTTTTTCTACATGGGCAAGCCCCAGGAATTGAACCCAGGTCTCCAGCATGGCAGGCGAGAATTCTGCCACTGTGTCACCATCACCCACCCAATTAATGCATATTTTGAAGTTACCTTTCAGAAAGAACCACATGGAACATGGAGAGGTTTTTTTCCCTTCCCTATTTAATTTTAAATCTACACTCACAAACCTGTAGCCAAGTGGCCCTAACCATCTCTGATGTCCTCTTGTGATATTAGAACCAGTAACTCAAATGTACACCAAATTCTTACGACCATAGAAAGTGGGGAAAGCCTTGTGATTTCAGTCACATCCTCCAACAGACCAAGTCATGCAATCCAATACTTCCAAACTACGTTTGGTCATTATTAATTCATGCCCTGAGGCCTTAACAAAACAAAACTACCCTAACGAGAACAAAACCCTCGTTATCCCGTTTGGCTGAGTGAAGCAGTCTGTGGAATAGAGGACCCACTCCTTTTGGGTCCACAAGCCAAAATTCACCAAAGTGGAAATTAGCTCTTTTTCATTCCACTAGCCTATTACTGATTTAGAACTCATGAATTCTAACATTAAACCAACTTTTATTAATAAGTGACTACTATGAACCATAAGAACAACAGATACTAAGTCACTAAAATATTCATTAGTCAAAATATGGATCTGCTCCAAACTTAGGTTTTGGTAAATAATCAACAGTTACAAACATGGTTTTATGTGTTTGTATAAATGACGAGCTATTCATTCAGTAGAGTGGCTATCACATTTGCTTAAGTTTTCTCATAATCATGGCTAATGTTTTATATATGTGCTTCTAAAGAAGCTCCAATCTGCCACCTACTTATTTTTCTTAGGAGTCATAAAGGCAAACATGAGCTATCCCATTTGTTTCCCAGCTTTCATACACAGTAACCAAAAGTTATAACTTTAACTTTGTAAACTATAGACGAGAAAAAATATTCCAGATTTACCGAAAAGAAAAACAGAATAATATAGTAGTTCATCTTCCTTACTTTTAGCTGCATGCTGCTATTTTATTAAGTTTATATTTTTATAACAATCTCGAATAGACTTAAAGGAAACGCATGGATCACACTCTACAAACAATTACATTTATTTCCTACATCTCAGATTCACTGGGGAAAAGGTATTACCTGACGTTGGAAATTGAGTAACCGAAGTGCTTTCAGTTCCACGGTTGCTTTGGTTCGTAAATCTGGTGGCAAAGAGCCAGGAAGATTTTCCAGTTCTTGTATCCTATGAGCAATGCGAGCCTGAAGTCTAAACGAGATAATAAAACCGGTTGGGGGTGGGGGAGAGAGGGGTGCAGGAATATAAATTATAATTTAGTCTTAAATGATAAACAATAACCTTAGGTTTAAGTTCATGGCAAAATATACTTCAGATACTGATGGGTGATTTCTGACACCAAACTAGATATTCCGATGTCATGCAGAGAAAAGCTACCTTTGCAAGAATGCAGGCAGGTGCTGCATGTTACACAACCCTCTGAGTTTCCACATAACCTCTCCCTAACATCGAGGAACGAAGGCTAAGAAGACTTCTAGGAGGAAAGTCAAATGCTGTTGTTTATTCCAAGAGTGAGAGAAAAGTAAGAGCAAGGAAAATTTAACTGGCTCCAAAATTCCATCTAATCAGAGTGTAGTACCGAGACAACTGTTTTCTTTCTAAACTTAAAGCTCTGCCCTAAGGCGCAGGGCCCTTTACCCGCCTTGCCAAGATGCCAACCATGACAGCGGTAAAGGCAAAGCAGGCAAGAGCAGTGTTAGGCACCCAGGCCATAGAGAGCAGCCGACCCGAAACATTCAGTGAGAGCTCCACCAACCACAACCACTTCCTCTGTGAGCAGGGCTTGCTTCAGAAAGAAAAGGCAAATTAGGCCATTTTTTAAAAATCAAGTTTTACTAAATAAAAATCCGTATTTAGTACTAAAAAATACTATCATACTTAATAACACTCTAAAGCTATTAGAGTTTCTATGAAGAATTGCTGGGGATCTTCATTTTAGAGACCATCAAAACTATAACTATAGGTTCTTCCTCATAATAAAAGCAGAATAGAAAATAATAGATAGCTAATTTTCATCATTCATTTAGGACTCTCCTATTAGTATCTATATATGCTCCTGGTTTTAGAGTTTACCTGAATCCTAATAACATTTTAATCTCCTAAATAATTATATTCCACTTCAATCTATTTTTAGAATTCTCTCCATATTTGGGGCAAAACTATATTAGAATATATTCCAACAAAAGAAAGAATTGTAATAAAAATGGTAATAAGTTAAACTAAGTTAACATTAACTGCACTAAGTGCATTTAATGTACAATCTTATTTAATTCTCTCTCTCTCTCTCTCCCATTCACATATACACACACATACACACACACACACACACCCCTATACGGTAAATACTCTTATAGTCCCCTATTACTGAAAACTGAAACTTGGAAGTAGTAAAACATCTAAACCTCACAGAGCTAGTCAAGCAGGGAGCCCAGACTGGGATCCTGGTCTACCTGACCCCAAAGCCACTGTAATGACACTACAGATAATTAAAATATACTTTCTAGCCCTGGACCGCCACCATAAAAGCTGATAATTAGGGATTCTGTTTAAAAGTAATATAATGGTTTTGTCAACTTCTATGATGCTAAAAATTTAAGATTAAAAAGAAAAACTTCCTGAGACTTACATGCAGCAAAATACCTTAATACTTCATATAGCCCAAATATAAAAATAGACTATATATATTTTTTTAGAGTAATTTTAGGCTTACAGGAAAACTGCACATAAAGTACAATGTTTCCATATACCCTTTCCCACCTACAGAAGTTTTGGCTGTTATGTATCCCTAGAAAAAGTCATGTTCCTTTAATTCATTCTTGTGGATGCACGTGGGACCTTGTGATTGTCGCTTGTTTGAGGTGAGATGTGACCCATCCGATTCAAGGTGGCTCTTAATCCTTTACTAGAGTCCTTTATGAGAGGATGAAAGACATGAAAAGCTGAGAGCATGGGCCATTGGAATCAGAAGCTGAAAGCAATGGAAGCTGGGAGTCAAGGACCAGCAGATGCCAGCCATGTGCCTTCCCATATGTGACAGAGTTGTCCTAGATACCATCGATCTTTCTTCAGAGATGGTATCGTCCTTGTGATGCCTCAACTGGGACATTTTCATGCCCTTAGAACTGTAAAATACAAACTAATAAACCCCCTTTGTAAAAGCCAACCCATTCCTGTTATGTTGCATTCCGGTAGCTTTAGCAAAACCAAAACACCACCCTTCCCACCCTCAGCTTCTCCTATTAAAATAAGTGCTTATCCAACTCAGGCAGGTAAGCTCGCTGCCCTCCCTCCTGTGTGGGACATGATTTCCAGGGGTGTAAATTTCCCTGGCAACGTGGGTCAGAACTCCCAGATGAGCCAGGACCAGGCATGAAGGGACTGAGAAGGCCTTCTTGACCAAAAGGGGGAAGAGAGAAATGAGACAAAATAACATTTCAGTGGCTTAAGAGATTTCAAACTGAGTCAAAAGGTTATTCTCAAGCATTTTATAGATATCCCTTTTAAGTTTATGATATATTGGAGTGGCTGGAGGGAAGTGCCTGAAACTGTTGAGCTGTGGTTGAGTAGCCTTGATTCTTGAAGAAGACTGTATAACTATATAGCTTTTACAATGTGACTGCGTGATTGTGAAAACCTTGTATCTGATGCTCCTTTTATTCAAGGTATGGACAAATGAGTTCAAGAATAAATAAATAATAGGGGGCAATGGGTAAAATAAATGGATAGACAGAAATGCTAGCGGTCAATGAGAGGGAGGGGATATTGTATGTATGAGTTTTTTCTTTTTTCTTTTTCTGGAGTGATGCAAACGTTCTAAAAAATGATCACGGTGATAAATATACAACTATGTGATGATACTGTTAGCCATTGATTGTACACCATGTATGGAAGGTGTGTGTAAAGATTTCTCAATAAAAATATTAAAGAAAAGTGCTTATTAACAACTTTTGGTTGTTTGGTTTGGGAGAGAAATAAAATATCTTCTCTCTCAAAAATTTAAAAATCGTAGTGAAAGAAACGCTTATTTTTTCACTGATTTTGCTGAATATAATATTTTTGAGAGATACCTATTTAATTTGGCACACACATACCATTGATTCTGATTTATGGAATAATTTATAATCACAGTGTTTTATCACTAGCTTTTCATTACTTAACTGTGAATACCATCACAAACAATAGCACCTTAACATGGTTTAACCACACAACAGCCTAAAAATTTGTTCAAACAACAATAAACTTTCATCATTTTTCTCTTTTGGTAACATTGTTCAAACTCTCCCAATTTTCTTCCACATTCCTTTTACTACGAATGCTCATGGGATTATCATCAATTTTTTTTTTTTTTACCATATGGAACAAATGCCTACTTCACTTATCCAATTCAGCTTCTTAAATATCCACATAGCCAAAAACCTCAAAACACAGCAACAGATGATATAACTTAACAATTAGAATGTTAAGACAAAAATCCACCGCCGATATTTTTTTTCAAATACACAGTTTAAAGGGGTAAAAAACCCCACAGTTTTACTTTTGTAGGATGAAGTCCATACTAAAGGGAAAATTAAGTATAGTAGTGTGTAGTGATGTCCAAGGAAGTGGTTATCCTACTTCCTTGGTTCTACATTCATTACAGATCCTTCGTATTTGAATATCCTAGAACTCAAATTACCCTTTGGTATTCTGGTTTACTCTCTGAAAAAGTGGCCAGGTGCTGAATTAGAGGAATAGCTGATTTTTCCCCCTAATCTTCCAAAGAATTATGTATGGAACTAGGACTAAATAAATAAGCTTAGGACAACAAAGGCTGATACTGTAGAGATTAAATCACACTGACCTGGGAGGTGGGAGCTGGGGTTGGGTGAGGCTTGGGGTAGACGAGGAGTAAGGTGGCTGGGGCAGTGGAGGAGGTGGGAAGCTGGGCCCCTTTCAAAAGTGCCTAATAATTCATAAGTGAATCTCAGACTCCCCAGCAAAAAAAAAAAAGTCTGTCTTTTATGAAAGGGAGGCAAGAACTTCGAAGTGGACTATGGGAGAAGAGGGCTCGGTAGTCTGGAAAGATATTCCATAGTAAAATTACACGCATTCGGTTCAGCACATCGGGGGTGGGTAGCAAAGGGACAGGAGGGACTTCCTTTAACATAGACAATTTATCTTTTTGTTGTTATTGTTAATAGAAATCTTCATTTTAAATAATGCTCCTCTCCAGACAATTTCATCTCCCCATCAATGGGATTCAGCAGGTAGTCCGATAAAGAGATTCAGGATTCTAAACTTCCCGAAACAACAACAAGATGTAATACTGCATAACTGCAGGAGGCTCATTTACTGTCATCACGAGTACAGAAAATTGAAGCAGAATTAGGTCACTCACGTTTTTCATACAGATTGAACAGCAAATCAAGAGGGGTTGGTTACTGTTCTCGCAAGAAAAAGAGTTCCGTTAAAGGCAACCGATATTTGTTCAGGTCCAAAGGAGAAGTTCATGATTCTTGTAGGAGAGTTATTTGAACAGAAAATGACACTGGTACATTTTGTTCCTTCAAGTAGCTGAGTGACACTTTAAAGAGAGAGACTGACTTTTTTGTAACTCTGCTGGCAAAGTGGTCGTAGGTAATTTCTGAGGAGGAATTTTCAGGGTCGCAATGGAAGAAAGAAAAAAATCACAGGTAAGCAGCCTATGTTTGCCTCCTGAAACAAGGAGGACATACTACTGTTTTCGTACTAAACTCTGACTTGATACCAAAGAAGAGTGACATATTCAAAGATGCTTTCCCCAAATAAACTTCTTTAGGGAGAGCCACCTCTTTTGTGCAAAGCATTGTGGAATTAGTTTACAAGCCAATCAGACAATTTCTTTTGATCAAATATCTAACTCTAAGTGGAAGAAACTAAAGTTGAGAATGTAGGAAAAGAAAGAAAAATAAAAAATAAAGCACATGGAATGTCTTTCTACCACTTAGAAGGAAGCAGTAAACTTCCATCGTAAAAGAAAGCTAGTTGAAAAGAAAGGAACCAATTTAAACGGGGAAAAATATTTAACTGGAGAGTTCGTACAGCTCTGAGGCAAAGTATTCATATAAAGAAACTTACTTATGATGAACAAAGAGGATTAATTTGCCAACATTCTGATTTTATGATGTTCAAGGAAAAGCAGCCAAGTGGCTTAAAAGTTTTAAAAAAATTAAGATTCTGACAATTTTCTTTCAATTTTCAGACAAGGTAAGTGATATTAGGACAGTCAAAAAAATTAACATCTGTTAAAGAATTTCTGACAGATAATTTTCGCTCAAAGTTCATCAAATTGTAAAAGGCTTTTGTTAAAAGACCTTGCTCAAATTGCCCATCCGATGATTAAGATACCCAGGACTTTTCCAGTTATCAGTGCTAAAGGCTCATAAGTCATTCTATTGCAGAAGGTCAAAAGGAAAACTGTTTCTCAGCTGTCTTTTACAAGTGCCTAAGGGATTTAATCTAACCCTTTTAAAGGGATGAATTTAACTAATCTCTGCAGTTGAACAATTCATCTTCATGCAGGCAGAAACCAGCTATTGCTCTATAACTAAAGATAAAACATATCCTGCAATGCTCCCAGTACAAATCTATGCTTCCTCTACAGATGGCCATGGGAAATTTTAGGACAAAGGACACACCAGTTTTTTGGACCAAGGGTTGTTCAGATTAATTGTTCCAAAAGCCATGCAGTTTTACAACGGAAAAGCTATTTATTAAGAAATAATAATAATACTATGAAAAATATCCATTTACCATATTCTGCAATGTTTTATAACTTATAAGACATTAATAAACTTTTTTTAAAAATTAATACAAGAGTGAAGGACAAATGTTTTTTTTTTACACATTGGAATAGGTTAAACTGAACTACATGATACTATGTACTTTGGAAGACTATCCATAGGAATCATTTCCCAAAAAGGTGCTAAAATGAGCTCAAGATGAGAAAGGCCTGCAGTTAAAATTCTGACAAAAGTGATAAAGAAAATTTTGGAGTCAGCAAAATAGAGTTCAAAACATACGCACACAAACAAAAAGGAGGCTGAAGAATGAAAAAATCCAGATGTTTTATATAAAATTTCTAAGTATCGAGTATCTAACTTATAAGGGCATTTTGCATTATTTAACAAAGGTACTGGTAGCACAAATACCTTCTAGATAGGGAAAAAAGTGTTAGCTTTAGGAAGTTAAAATTCTGGAATAACTAAATGATAGCTCCCTAAGCTATTACTATCTTTCAACACTTTTGACTAAATTTTTTTTATTCAAAAGCAACATAAAGTACTGCTTTTCTGCTCCAGATGAGTATACATGCTAATATACAAAACACAGCAATTATTCACCTAACAAAATTTGCCTATCAACACCGAAATATTAATTGATGATGAGTATCCAGTTCTAAAGGTCTTGGGGACTGAATCATGTTTCTGAAAAAGGCGTGTTCGGGTCCTAACCCCTGGTCCTGTAGGTGTGACGCCATTTCTAAACAGGACCTTTAAAAAGGTTAATAGTTAAGGTGTGCCCCAAATGAATGAGGGTGGGCCTTCATCTAACATGAATGAAGCCCTTTTAAGCAAAGGAAATCAGACATGAAAAGATTAGCAGTGGGGACCAGCCAGAAGACAACAGTCAACAGAACCTGGAAGAGAGAGAGGACACCACCATGTGCACTGCCATGTGACAGAACAGCCAAGGAACCCCAAAGATCTCCAGTCTGCTAGAAGATACAGACCCTGGGAAAAGCAAACCCTCTAGCCTCTGGAACAGTGAACCAATAAATTGCTGATGTTAAGCCAAACCATTGTGTGGTATTGGCTTTAGCAGCCAGGACACTAAAACACCAGGGCTTCTTGAAATGTTGGAGACAACAACATAAAAACTCTTACCTTATGAATAGTAATAGTAATGAGATTAAAGTTAACACTATTTATCCAAAAGATGACACATATCTAATAGCAAATAACCTCAAACCTGGTAGCTCAGTATTTTAATCTTGTAACAAACAAGTTATGTGCCTTTAAATAAAATAAAATAATGTTTTAAAAGGGAGTCCAGGCATTGTTTACTAACATTCTCTATAATTTTTAAACTTGGATTTTCTTTTAAATTGAGTAATATTTGGGAAACAATAATGATCACAACTATTTATCAAATACTACATATCAGGTATTGTGTTCATTTCATCTTCACAACAACCCTATAAGAGACAATACTAAGACTCTTTTAACATATGAGGAAACTGAGTCACAGAAAGGAGGTATATCTTGACTAAGGTAACACAGCCAGCCAGTCAGTGGCAGCGTTCACTAGCTATATTGCCTTTCTGGAAGAATATGTTAGTCTTTCAGACAGCATGCCCTAAGCTTTGTTTTATCTTGACTCAATGCTGTACTCCTTTTTGTATTCAATATTAACCACTTATATCAGGGCTCTGTATATTACTGCCTGAAGTCAAGTCCCACCTGCAGCCTGTTTTTATAAATAAAGTTTTATAAGAACATGGCCAGTCCATTATTGTCTACGGCTACTTTTACAGCACAAGGACAGAGTTGAAGCCTCACGGCCCACAAAGCCTAACATATGTAGTATCTGGCCCTTTCCAGAAAAAGTTTGCTGACCCCTGATTCAGATAACTGTGCCAAATCAGGAAGAAATTAAGTTTTCTTAGTATGATTTTAACTGTAAACCCCATATAAAGACACTTACATAAAGCTGGACCAGGCCATGGTCAGAAAATGCATGAATTAAAACAAAGACTAAATAACAAGCAACCAAAGCATGCTTGAGTGTCACAGGTTGTAACATTAACTTTAGGCCAACACATCACTCTCAGTGTCCAGTCTTCTCATTGCATACTCTTAAGGGTGAGACGCCCACTTTTTTGGAGCCACGTGAACTCCCGCAGCCTGGGCCTCTGATCTGTATATCCCCAGGGCCTAGCCCAACGCCTGGCACGTCACAGGGGCAGATGAAACTGTTCTGGCTGAAGTTGGGTGAAAAGCATAGTCCTTCCAACCCAGAGCCAAAGGTAAGGCCCCTCCACAGCAAATTTCTTTAGGACTTTGTCCTGAAAGTCATTCTCAGTAACCTGAGTTTCACCCTGTCCACACACTCACCCAGGATTTAGGGTTCCTGCTAGAACACAAGCGGAGCTGCCCCTCGGTCGGGGTGTGTGTGTGTGTGGTGGGGGTGCGTTTACCTGTATTCCCTTTCCTGCAGGATCTCCACGGGGTCCAGTCCCTGGGGCTTCTGAATGGGGCTGATGCGGCTGTGCTTCTGTTGCAGTTGAAGGATGGGCGAAGGCTGCCCCGGCGCCGGCTGCGGCACCGAGGGTCCGGGCACGGCGGCGGCGGGTGGCTGCGCAGCTGCGGCTGCTGCGGGGGGCGCTGGTGACGGCCGGCCGCTGGGCGCGGGCACCGGCAGCTTCTGCGGGGTGCTCGGGCCGCTCAGCTCGGACACCGGGCCTGCCGGACAAGAGAGACATGGGCAGTTGCTCCCAGAGCCAAGAGTGGGGACAACTGACTGTCTTAAACATCTAAGTGGGAGAGAGGAGGGGAAGAAAGGAGGGGAAGGGGAAAGAAAAGGTAAAAAGAAAAAGAAAGAAGGGGGGAAGGAGGGAAGAGAAAAAAGGAAAGAAAAAGAACCTGGCATCTTTCCCCATAGGGAAATGGTATTCACTAATGTACACTGGCGAAAGTGGTCCAAGAAATGACTCTTAAGTAATAAATTGGTTACGAAAGGACTGCCAGCTTTTAATCTAGTGCTATAGTGGATTTTAAAAAAGAATTACAAGTGTAATCAGAATTCCAAAAAAGGAAGGGAGTCACATAATCATCAGATGCAATTTGGGTATAGTCCTGAAATCACATTTTATCCACTGCACCCTGATCCCTTCAGAGAGGCATATTTCCATCCCGAGGTGGAACAGCCCTGCTATTAGAACTACTGCTTTACACACATGGCAAAGAGCTTGTCCAGACTTTGTCCAATGATTTGAACTAAAAAGAGTACGCGTTTTTCCTGAACAAACTATAAAACATCTTTCAGGTTATTGAGTGAGTCTCGGGAACTTAAGAATATTTACTATATAGTAGAAAATATTTCTAAAAACATTCAGTGTAGAAAAAAAAATCTGCTCATTTCACCTAATAAAAATTAGCAATTATTAATAGTTATAAGAACACTTTTCTCATGTTATCTGAATAAAGCAATATGCAATCATCAAGCTTATCAAAACGTACTTAATTTAAAATAATTTACCACATTAAATTTCAAGAGTTTACATTAATTTCCAAGCAGGGACCAAAACCAAGAAACGCTTCATATAAAGTGAAGGTAAATTTTTACTTACTGAAAATTATAAATAAAAATGTTAATGATTCTACCAGATGAGTCAAGTTAGTAAAATGAAAAAAAAAAAGGGATCTCACTAAGTAGATGCTAAAACTACTAATAGGTATTCTTTCCAAGTGTTTTCTATATCCTTTCTCAGAAAAATTAAAGTTATTAAGTGGTAGCAAAAATAATAGGGTGGGCCACGGTGGCTCAGTGGCAGAGTTCTTGCCTGCCATGCCAGAGACCCGGGTTTGATTCCCGGTGTCTGCCCATGTTAAAAAAAAAAAAATAGTCTAACTACTTCAGAGCAACTTAATAATTAACCATACAAAGACATACATTATGAAAAATTGGACACATGTATTTAATTTCCAGCAAGCACAATTTAGAAATGGGTTTAAATGGCAATGCAAGGATAGCTATAAGTAAACATTTTGACAGGAGAAATGGGAAAAATCAGAACAAACTGCTTAGGAAACTACAGTGCGTGTGTGTGTGTGTGTGTCTGTGTGTGTGTGTGTGTGTGGTGTGTGTGTGTGATGTGTTCTTTATTCCCTCTCCCTCTGGAATAAGGGAAAACTACCAGACCTTCCAAAATCTGGAAGGGCTAGATAAAATTTCTTTTTGAGTTAATTGTAGCCCTGGTTCTAGCAGGTAATGAAAAAATTCTTGGGGAAAAATGTATTTCTTTTTATTTTTTATTGTAGGTATTGCAGATGTACTATCATAACAAAGAGGTTTTTTTTTTAATCTAAAGTAGTTTCTAATTTTTTTCTGAATGGGAAGTCCTTTACATAATGCATAGCTTTTCATAACATTTTCTGTTGAGAGTTCTTTTCATCCATATATAAGAGAAGCCCACCTTTAAACGTTAAATTTCAGGATTGTTAAGCATAGGAGTGAGTTATGGAGGGAGGTTTTAGAATAATTTCTTTAAACAGGGTAACCTTTCATTTGAGTTGTTTTAGGTTTTGTATGATCCAGCCAAAAGAGAGGAGACTGAGATTTCTAACACTTTTTTCAAATCTCTGGGATTCTATGATTCTCCTTAAGTTCAAGAAACTGGTAGAATTAAATATATTTGAAGTCTTGCTATAAGCATACTGAATTATGAATGTAATATATTTAGGTTCTGTAAAAACTACCACCTTTAATTTTTTTAAAAATGTGTCTTTCTAGTAAGATATCATAATAATTACTTTAAATATAGTTCTCAAAGTATTTTTCCTCCTTTCAAAGTTCAAACAGTATGAATAGTTAATGTACAATAGATGTGTTCACATTTCACTTATTGTGCGCACTCACTTCTTTAGCATTACTCCTTGTAAAGATCTATGTAGAAAGCCTATGAAAGCTCTTTGAGGTGTCTTCAAGTCACTATTTTTTAAATGGCATTTGACCAAAGGAAAGTAACCAGAGCAAGTAATCACTGGATTACAATTAAGACATTTTTATTCCATGATTCCGAAATCTATTTGATACATATATGGCCAGTCTTGTTCTCTAAATATAAGGAAATTCTTATCTGATTGATTCACCTTTAACATTGAGAAGCAGAGAGAAACCCAAACATGGACTAATCTATTCAAATCCCCAATGTAAAAGTGCTATAGGGCGGGCCACGGTGGCTCAGCGGGCAAAGTGCTTGCCTGCTATGCCGGAGGACCTCGGTTCGATTCCCGGCCCCAGCCCATGTAACAAAAACGGAGAAACAGAATACAATAAAACAAGAAAATGTTTAAAGATGTTTCCCTTTCTTCCTTCCTTCCTTCCTTCTATCCTTCCTTCCTTCTCTCTGTCTTTCCTTAAAAAAAAAAAAAAAAAAAAAAAAGTGCTATAACTGCTGAAAACAAAACAGGCCCATTTAAAACAACCTGTATACTTCCACAAGGTAAGATAAATTTCAACTCAGCTCCATCACTGATAAGTTGCTGTGAGTAGGAACACGTTGCTTAATTCCTCTGTGCCTCAGTTTTACTCATCTGTAGAATGGGGATAATAACAGTATCCACCTCATAGGATGATGGGCAAGATTCAATGAGACATTGTGTGTGCACTCACCCCTGGGGTCTTGTCCTTTTTATTGCCATCAAGGACACAGAGATAGAGAAGTCTAATTTAATTACTCAGCTTTACGAAAAAGTCCATGGAAAAGCCTTCTTTTTAAAAGAAAATTTGGTGCCATATATATATGTTTGGTAACTTTTTTTTCCCTATAGAAAACTTCAAAATGCTTCTACAGACAAAAATTAAAAAAAAAATGTTTCTATAGTTTAATAAGACTTCTCAACACAGATGCTTGGATAATTTGGCTTGCCATGCGCTTCTCGCTAATCTGCTGTTAAGAGTTGCTTACAAGCAAACTCCATTTCCTAACTAAATAACACAAGTTCATTTACTGCGTGGGTCTATTTTCTCCTCCCTCCTACAGACTGTATAAAAACCTTTATTTACAGAGGCTAAAGAACTGAACACAGCTTGCTGAGATTAGACATGCCCAGAAAATAACTACCTGTTCATTAGCTTGCACGCCTGTCCCTCAGGCAGCTTACTGGGTTCATTTGCCTGACTGTTCCTAGGTCCTCTCTATCAACAGAACTCATCTGCTCTACACCAGGCCTGCTGGCCTGCTAAATGAGAAGACCTTGTCCTGATACCCTCAAGTGGAAGACAAATCACATCCTTTAGCTTATCTCCTACTCCCTCTCAACCATAAACAATCTTAGTTTAATTCTCAGAGGTACAAAATGTCTTCTGCTTTATCATCAGTTCTCACCTTAGGGGTTAAGATGGAAATACAATCCTGAGGTGAGCCCATGGGTGGTTGGTGGGGTAGGGGGTTATTGGATGCATCCCTATGCCTGAATTTAAGAAATAAGGAAACAAACATTGAAATATATACATTTTACATGCATGGAATTTCTGTGCATTCATTGCTCCTATTTTGTCACTGGCACACAGAGCTATTTATGCAAATAACAGTTCTATGTGTTAAATAAGAATTTAAGTGTTTTCTACAGGCTGAAAAAAATAAACGTAATGAGGTATTTGTAAATTGAACATACCAAAAAATTGTAGATAACCAAAAACAAGAGGGAAGTGGGAGGGAATCACTAAAAACAACAAAAAAAGAGCAATAAAACTTTTATTTTCTACCATCAGCTCCCCACTCCAAAACAAAAAGAATTATTTTTCAGGTTCCATTTTTTTCCCCTTTTGCTGTAATCTTTAAAAGGAAAAGTGAATCACACTGAAAAGAAAAATGATGGGCTAGATTTGAGTGAAACCTAGAGCAGACAAGGACACAGTCCATTATAAGAGAGGCTGACACTCTGCGGGGGAAACCACCGTGCTGAAGAGTTATTTTGTTTGGTGTGCAATTTCTCAAGTAAAACCGTAATTCTCTGGTAGTGGATGTGACGGTGTCGCTTTTGGTGAATTATAACTTTGGAGAAGGTTTGAGGCAGACCACCCCAACCAAAAAGTCTCTCTTCACACATGAATAACATTAGAAAATGGGAAAAAAGAAAAACGGAAATGCCGCTACCTCTCCATAAGTTCATGCACTTAAATTTATTTTTTTCTAACATATCAGTAGGGGTGTTTGTAAGCAATCATACTTTTTTTTTTTTCCATGGGGCAAGAGGTAGATAAGCAGTGAATAAATAGTGTGTTGTGGTAACTATAAAAAGTAATCTTGCTTCACTTTAAATTGTCCTAAATATCAATCCCCCAAAAAAGTCTTTGTCAAGTTATCCATCTCCCTAATGAAATCTGAAATTTGGGGACAAGTTCAGCAATGCTGCCAGACAGAATGTCTTCTGCAGTAGCAAGAATGGGTTCATGCTCTTTGAAGGAGATATTTTCTTTCCTTCTCCATCCATAGCCTTCTTTTCTACTCTCCAATAAAGTCCTACCTGCCCCAATATTTTCATTTTCTAATGAACCCAACTGCTGGAAATACAAAAGACATGAGCGGTGGGTAATAAAATGAATTCCCTGTAATGGCAGGGGACTGATGAGGGAAGACCTAGGAACTGGAGCTAGGTTTTTTTTTTTTTTTTTTTAAAAAAAGGTGCCCTCTCTTCTGGAAATGATCCAGAAAATGCACTCAGGATGGTATTTATTAGGACATGGAATTTTAATTATGGATAAGTATTCAGATAACTGAAACTTCACCCTTTAAATTTTACAACTTCATTCCCTCTCATTATTTGAACTTTAGATTAAAAGGTTTCTCAGATGAATCATTCTGCTTCCTGCCTTCTTAATACATTTGAATTTTTTCCTGTTGGGTCTGTGTTATTTTTACAAATGCCACTGACATGAAGGTCTGTGTTAAGGTGATACCCCAGAACAAACTTTAATAAGACCCCTGACTGCTACCTTTAGGGAGGCTCAGGACTTCCTTCCCTGTCAAGGTGTCAGCTCTCTGGTTGCTACAAAAATCCTTCTAGTTAATACCCCTTCCACGCCAAGATGTGGGATGTAAAGGTCATCAGAGTTGTTAGGACTGTGTCTAGAGTAAGAGTAAAATGGCTCTGAGGAAGGAGCTGAGACACTCCTCCACTTGGCACACAGGAGTAAAATGTGTGAGCTTTAGTACACACACTTTGTGACAGCTTCTTTCCCTGTCTATATGTTCATGTGCCTCTCTGTTGTGAAGGAGCGAGTACGGGGAAGTGGTTAAGGACACGTGCTCCCAAGTCAGACGGCTGGGGTCTGAATCCCAGCTCTCCAGTTGCACACTAGATGTGTGACACGGGCAAGGCACTTATGACTGAGATTGGACCTGAGGTAAGCTAGCGGGCACTTGGTAAGTATAAGCCATGCACATACATGTATATATTTTTTCTTCTTATACCTGGCTGTACCTCCAAGACCTGGGTTTTGCAGTTTTAAAACCTCTAAGTATGGTGAGTGTTCAAATTGCCATTTTCGGTGTGGTCTGACCTTTTCGGTCTCAGCTGCTTGGCTCTATACAACCCTCTACCTACCAAATAGCTGCACGGTAGCCACACAGCAATCTAGGGATGAAATGATGCACTCTTGGTCTTAAAAAACACATTCTCAAGGCTACTTTTTGCTATTAACACATGAGTTTATCTGTAAGGGAGGACAATTCTTGGAGCTTCTTCTACCAGAAAAAGAAAATCAAAAGGTTAAATGTTAAAAAAAAAAAAAAGTTAGCTGAATTCTCTCCCATTGGCTAAGTGCCAAATTCCAGGAAATGTGCCAAATACTAGAAAATGTACCAATATCCCAAACTGACTGTCTGCAAAGCTGAGCAGGTCAAGGCTGCTCAAATGAGTAAGGCTCATTCATAGGAAATGGTGTCAGGGTCAAGGAAGCATCCCATTCCCTGGAATCCAAAGTTCTCCTAAGAGGAGAACCGGAAACTCTCTGCTTATCCAGTTCTTAATGAAGCTTTCCTAGAGAAAATGAGATTCATGGAAGATCACTGTACAGCTCCTGGGACGTCAGATTTCTATCACTGGGATCAAGCCTGAGCATGAGAAGACCACACCATAGCACTGTATTATCTCCACCCCTGCATGACAGCAAAGTCTCAGAATTCATCCTAGGGCACTATAAGATAAAGGCCAGGTGGAATCTGTTACTTTATTTATTAGGAACAAATGCTATTCATGTCTCTATCATGCAGTACTTCAATAATAGTAATAATAATAACAGTAATTAAAAAAAATATGACGCCACCTGGGAAATCTGTATTATATTCTCATACTCTCATGCTAGAAAGGGCTCACCGTCCTCTGTGAAACTGGTAAGCAGCTTCCTTCCTGATGGCGAGATGTGGTGCCTGACCCTGGCTCTTTTTGGTTCTTCTAGAAAACTCAAGTTGTCTTTGAAGGACAGTACCTGTGACAACTCTGTGGCCCCCACATTCCTGGACTTCAATGACTTCTTTTTATATATTCCCTCACACTTCTGATTTCCTACTTCATAATTATTTTACTGCTGGTACGTTTCTTGTAAGCCTCTCTAAATGCTTTTTGTAACAAAAGGGGCATAAGTCAATAAATTAACAAACACAAAATAGCTAATAGAGCCTTCACAAAAGGCTCTATTTTGTGAAGGATGCAGGGGTTCTTAACCTGAGACCTGGGGATGGGCTTCTGAGAAACCCTGAACTTTTTGAAAGAGAATGCAAACTTGTAGGTGTTAGTGCTTTGTTCCTTGGTCCAGAGCTTGCAGTGAGAGGAGACCTAGAATCTTGGGCATCTAAGTGGAGCAACTGATGTAGAAAAGAGAGCGAGGTGCAACAAAAGGCTGGGTCAGCCCTGGGCTTACACCAACCCTGAACTTCCCTGGAGGGAGCAGTCTTTCTTATCCAAGCTGGACCCTCACATTAGTCATTTGGCTGCATATGAACCTACCGGATAGTCTGTTGTAGTTAACAAGGGCTGGCTGCTGCTGCGGCTGCTGTGCCTGGGGCTGTGGCTGCGGCTGTTGCTGTGGCTGTGGTTGCGGCTGTGGCTGCGGCTGTGGCGGCGGCTGCTGCTGCTGCTGCTGCTGCTGCATGCCGGGCAACGTCCTTTTCCCCTGGACCGCCAGCTGCAGTGTTTCGGGGAGGGGCTGGCCCCGGGCCAGCATTTTGTACGCTAAAATCTGAGCTCGAAGCTGATGCAGCTGGACAGGACTGAAAGGCGAGGGTCCTCTGCTGGGCTGGCTCATAGCCTGCGGATCACTGGGGATGAGGGGCCCTGGCTGGCTCGGCGGCATCTGGGGAGGTGTGGGGCCTCCTCCAGACATGGGGCTGGAGACGTGCTCGGGGGCTCCCAGCGGAGATGGGTGCGGAGACATGTAACCTAAAATAACACAGAAAAGGAGATCACAGGCTGCCCCCAACGACCTTGAGAGAGAGGCATTCCTGAATACTCTGATAACATTCTAGGACGGCACTGTCTAATAATGTATGTAATTTGTAGTTTTCTAATAGCCACATTAACAAAAGACAAACAGGTAAAATTAATCTTGATAGTCTATTTTATTGACTCAATATATCTCAAATATTATCCTTCCAACACTTAAAAATCATTAATGAGATATTTTATTTTCCAAGGTAAATCTTCAAAACCCAGTATTTTACATGTATAGCACATCTCAGTTTGGACTGAGTGGTCACAGCTACCTGTGACCTAGAAGGAAAATGGCGAGTGATGATTTTCCCCCTAAAAGAAAGAAATGGAGGATAGTACTTTACATTTAAAGTCCCTGCGATCTGGAGGAAAAAAAACCTGAAGGAATCTAATATACCGCAATGGGGCATGAAGAGTCTCTTGCTGAGATACCAAATATTATTTGGTTTATTATCATGCATTTTATGAATAATTCACATTTATTAAGGGCCTATACTATTGCAGGTACTGGGCAAGACACGACATACTATCTCAGTTGAGTTCCTCGAGAGGCAGAGCATGAGAAGAACACTGGTACAGCTAATTTATTTGGAAGAGGAAAGGACACTGGCAGCTGTGTGACAAAGGAAAGATAGTCACTAAGGGGTGCATTATTAAGCCAACTCCTGTAGTCGTGGGAGATGGGAGAGCAATCCTATGTGGAAGGGTAAGATGTGGGGTGAGGCTCTGGGGAGAATTAGTCTCCAAGGACCTTGCCCTGTGTGGTAAGGAAGGTACCAGAAGCCTACATGCTAGTATAAGGGGGACCTAAGGGGATGTGAGTGGGGCATGCATGGTTTCTTCAATCCTCACAACAATCTCAGAAGATTTGTACAGTTACTTCAGTTTTGAAAACAAGGAAACTGAGCCTCAGTAAGCGAGCTACCCAAGGTCACACAATTAAAGATGAGCAGCTTCCGAGACTCAAACCAAGGTCTGTCTGACTGTAATGTGTGTCCTTTCCAAGATCTAATACAAATTTGTTTATATAAAAATAAGTTAAAGACCTGAAAGTCAAAAATCATCCAGAACTATTTACGATATACCATAAAGCTGAAAGTCATCTGTTTGGGTTTAAGAGATTTAAATGGGAAGTCACAGAACACTTCTCTTCGGGAAAAAAAAATCAAAATACACAAAAATCTTAAGGAACTTATTTCAGGAGATGCTCTGTATAGCCTGGCCAAAGGATTCCTAGAAGAACATACGACTAAGTGCTGTTGGAGGGAGACCCAAGATGAGGGAGAGGACACAGTGGCCTTCAGCGATCAAAAATGTTGCACCGAATTCAAACAAGTGCTGATAAATCAGCTCGAAGGAGTCCTACAACACACGTAAGATGTATTCATTAAGAGGTCTTTTCCCTTTAATAGGTGCCGCAATTAACACAGTCATCACCGGTGTTTAGACATCCTGTCTGTGTTTGGACTGAGGTCAAGTTTGAGTTGAAACAGCTCTGTGCATTTATGCTGAATCACAGAGGCCCAAGAATACCTGCCAACTACCCCAGGAAGGATTCCCTTCAACACTCACAGGTCTAGAGAAACTAAAGGATACAGTTTCTTTTAGCTCAAATTGCCATTTGGAGAGGGAAACAAATTTAGCATGATCCCCGAAGCCAAACATAAGTTTTGGTCTATCAATTGGTGAGAAGCAGAATTTCATTCAAAGAAATCTGCCCGGAAGAGAAATGGAAGGGCTGCGAACTCTCAATCCCCAAATCCCTGCTCCTTAAGGAGCACAAAAACCTGGCGATCATTAGGGTCTAGTTGGTCAGATAAGTTAGCCAAGCAAATCCCCTTGAAATCAGCCTGCAAGAAGAGCAGAAATTTACATCTCGGCATGTTATTTATAACAATAAACATTTAGATAATGTCAATAGTGTTCACTTAACATCTTCCTTAACATTCTTCCTTCTTAATTGGGCTTATATTCATCCTGCAATTGTAACGCTCATGCCAAATAGTGGTTTGGACCCTGTGAAAGCACCTCCTGACACCTTCCCGGCCAGCCCTGCATCTTCCCTAAGATCCTTAGTTCCAGCTCACCCATGATAAGTCATAGGATGCCTATTACACAAGGGACCAAATATTTTAATCCTATAGGATCTATACAAAGTAACATGACAAACGATGTAGTCTATACTCAACTGCGTAACACTGCTTACCAAATCACTTTTAAACTATGAACTATGGGCAATGTACAGTTACGAAGGTGAGACAGTTACAGTAAGCATATAATTCAGGCTCTGAAAAGAAAACTCGGTCGCCTGAAAATCAATATGAAAGAAATTGTGCCTCACATTCGATAAAAAAAGAAACCAAGAATAGGATAAAAATCATTTCCCAGGATTAATCAATATAACGAAATTTTACCTCAAATCTGATAAGTAGAAACTGGGGGTGGAAAAAATTATTTCCCAGAATTTATAGGGCATGTTAAAAGAATCATTCTGTCACAGTATGACATTAAGAATGTGACAGTGTCTCAGCTGAAAAGACAGATTTTTTTCTACATGACTAGCATTCCATAAAACTAGAGGAAAGACAGAATCTAAATGATGAAACAACATAACATATTTTAGTAATTATCTTTAGCTGAGAACACAGAGTGAGGAAATTGCCTTAGAGTGAATAGATATTTGTCTGTAGGACAGCAGCATGATCTGCTCTTTTTAAAATCTTGTTTGATCTGCTCATTTAAAAAGTAGTTAAAAAGTGGCAGTTTCCTTCCCTAGTCTTCAAGGACCCATCTTCCTAGTTTCACCTTGCCTCAGAGAGAAGCAACAACCTCTCTCCTTTTAAAACTCTTGAACATATAAGTGCCAATTTTATGTGAATATTCTCTTCACACACATACACACAAACATTAAATATTATATACCGTTTTGAAGGCTTTTTCCATCCAATGGACAAAAAATAAACAATGTTATTATTGGGATAAGGTACACGATTCAGTATTTACTAAAGGAAATGGTTTTGCTTCTCAACTAATACTCCAAAATAATCTAATAGTTTGCTGGATAGTAAAAACTGGCAGCCTCCCGATCAACACTACACCTCTCTTTACCTGTGTTTACAAATGGATTCACACAATGGAGCTTTTAAAGACCCATGCTATTTACACAGTCTAATTTTTTAAAAAACATTATATAGAATAAGACTGACATTATATAGAATAAGACATACATTAATATGATGTATTAATACTGCTTTATTCAAAAATATGCTTTTAAATAGTAAGTGAAATTTATTATTAAAGGAAAATAGTACATATGTTCATTCTGATGCCATTTAATGCAGTCCCCTACATTTCAAAGTAATTACCACTTACTGAGATTACATTAAAATTAAAATATATTTCAAGATCACTGACTTTCGAATGAAGAGAATCACTCTTCTACCTAACTGACTAGACTCTATCCAGTTGTGTACTAGACATTGTGCCAAGTGTTAAAGAGCCAAAGATAAATCAGACATCATTCTTAAGTTGAAGAAGGGAGCAATCTGAGATCAGAGAATTTTTAAAAGATGTTAAGTCCTCTCAATTATGACTCATGCCTTTCAGTGTTCTGTTTGGGTTTTTTTCTAGGACCCCATTCCCAGAGATACTGCAACACCCTAACTGGAGTAAGGAGCAGACAGAGCAAGCACCTGTCTTCGAAAATCACTAACTTTAACTCATCTATACCTCCAAGGCATTAAAAATGAGATTTACATCTGTGAACACACCTGGCTCCTTAGAATTTAAATGATAGGTCTGGGAAGCATTATCCTAATCCATTCTTAACACTGAACAGTCAAATTTTTTCTTTCTATGCTGCAAAAAATCCTGGTCTTTCGGACTATTTTTCTGATCTGTGTCAAGATTCCATGAGCTGTCAATAACACTTTTGCCAGTTTGACGCCAAAATTCGTATCAAAGTCTGGGGTGTTCAAAAACCTGTTCAATTATTTGTTGATCAGCACTCCTTTGCCTCCATTATTTTAATGTTTATTTATATTGCATGAAAATCTTCACTACTGGGTGGGCAACGGTGGCTCAGTGGCAGAGTTCTCACCTGCCATGCAGCAGACCTGGGTTCTAGTCCCCCTGCCTACCCATGCAAAAAAAAAAAATCTTCACTGCCAAAATCTTGGATATCTGATCATGGTTGGAGAAAAAACTCACACATTAATTATATAGGCGTATATACAGAAATGCATAAACCATAATCCCCACAGTAGAAATCTACATATTAGTGTTAATTAGTGCTAGATTTACCCATGCCTTACATGCTAAAATGGCCACACAACGATTCTAACACAGATTACAGTATATTCAAAAGCTCTGAGTTATCCCAATAGGCCTTCAATAATGGATAAAGGAAAGAAGACATGCTCAGGTATGGCGTGAAGGAGAAAAGACATACCACATACCAATCTAGCCGCCCACCAGTAATGGCAGGTGATTCCACTACCAGAGAAACACCACCTTATACACAGTTGACAAGTGTGTATCTGAAGGGAAAAGAATGGTCCATCTCACCTTAACATTTATGCTGCTGTTGGGAGGCAAACCTGGATTCTATTTCTGGTCCCATCATTTATTGGATATGTAAACTTAGGGAAATAAAGTAAATTCTCTGAGCTTTAGTTTTCCCATGTATAAAATCCAAGTACCATTATTCACCTTACAAATCACGTTAAAGACTGTAGATAGAGTACATACATCACTTAACAGAGTACTTGGACACATGGTGGCTAGTAAAATTATTAGGGTACTGAAAATAAAATTGCCCATTATATTAAAATAGCCAACAATAAAGTCGTGTTGGGGAGGATGGGGGGACATTCAACCTTTCTCAGGCGCATTCTTTGGAAGTAAGAATTAAAACTAAGCAATAGGAAAGATGGAGAAACTGGGGTAGGGAACCAAACTGATGAGCAGCAGACACAGACCTTGGCTGTGTTGATCCATTGGGCTCTGAGGAGGGCCCATCCCTGGGTGGGGCGGCCGCATACCGGTGGCCTTCATGGACCCACAATGGATGTCTTCTATGAGCCCCTTGTCATGGATACCGTCCACGGGCTGCAACGTTAAGCAACATCCGTTAGGAGGCACTTCTTCACGGTACGGTATCTTTACTTAGAGTTTTAAAACCGTTCCCTAGGGTTTTCAAGGCTGAAGCACTACTATTTGTTTCCCATCCATACTCATCCTTCTTACATCCCCTTGGTAGGGGCACACACACAAACTACACCAACAGCATAAGAAAATCCGTCTGTCAGGCGGTGGTTAGGGCTTTAGTCAAACAGTTGAATTTTGGGTCCTTCTGTCAGAACCTATGAATAAAAACGAAGTCCTGTTCACAAGGTGGATAAATATAAGCTATTTTTCCATACCCTTTTAAATATGTCTTGAAATCTTTTGTATGTTGACGTTAGTCTGAAGTCTGAAGGAAGAGGACTTGAAACATCTGGGACGATCTATATTTTTGGTAATTTTTTTTTCACCAGAGGGGAAGAACTATGGAAAGTTTAAAAGCTGCAACCAGAAGGTTCCATGGCAGTTGGGAAGAGAGGAACAGACGGAGTAGAGCAGCGAATGGGGAAGATATGGAAAGGGAAGGACAGTGGGACAAATACAGATGGGAAGAAGACTGTAAAAGCTCAAAGGCACAATTTGGAAAGAAATAAGGAACCCAGGGGCCAAAACAGGATTTGAGGCCTTGCACATAACAGACACACAATAAACAGCTATTGAACTGTTGTTAATCCAATCCAGAATTGGGCCATGGAGCATGTGTTTGAAAGAGGAAAAGTCTATTCCTCCCCAAACTGGAATAGCAATTTTCATCAAAACAGCCTGAAAGGAATAGCTCCAGAAGTTTATAGAAACCAAATGACTTCAAGCAAGAAAGTATGAGTGTTTGCAGTTTTGGAGAAAAGAAACTTAATTTCTGCAGAGTCAAAAGCATATACTTAAAAAGAGGAAAAATGTACCATAAAGAGGATGTTCAGAAGAAAAATGGAAAGAATCTGGCATAAAGGGTGTCACCAAGTCTGTTAGACAGTAATAACAGAGAGGAAATCAAAGCAACCAAGCAGATGTATTTAGGGCACTTGTTTATTTATTTCCAGTAATGCTGAAAAGCAAAAAGCTCTCAATCTCAGATGGAGAGGGAGCAGAAAGACAAGGAATAAAAAGGGAGAGCATCTGGTCAGCAGGTATGAGCTCTAGGCACCTACCTATCTCTTCCTACATTGGGCCTTCTGAGGGGCTGAGGGGGTAAAGAAAAACAGAAAGGCAAAAAATGCAAAATTTAAAGAACAAGAGCAAAACTAAACTAAAACTCAAAAAAAGGAACACTGATGGGAGTACAGAATATGGGAAAGTGTGGCAAAGATGCTAGGTCACAAAATACAAGGAAGGGATCAGAAGAGAAAACGATTGATAAAACATAATCCAGTGCAAAAACATAATCACTGCCCCAACTCACTCACATTGAATTAAAATGCTTATATAGTAATGGGGGTTAGCTAAATATTCCCTACAAATTTTATCTTTCATTTTGGAGGAGAGACATCTTCAACTCATTCTGAAATTATTTGACCCACTTGGGCTGAGGTTTACAAGTGACAGATCAGATCTAATATAACTCTCCCAAATTAACGTAATTAATGTAAATACAACAAAATTTAATGACTTCAATATGTCAATATGTTCATTATTCCCTCTAAAATATATGATATGATATAAAAAGCAAGCACATCTTTTTCTTTAAATATCTGACAAGTGAAAACTGGATTTGAAAAAACAAGGAGGGGGATATTATAGGGATATCAGTATTATACTGTTAAATGAAAAGAGGAAAAAGGTTCAGAGTAATTAACAGGAGTAATACAACTTTTATAGTCAAAGAAAAGCAAAAAAAAAATCACTCCCATGTACAAGTACACATGTACAACAGTTTTTTTAACTAGGCAAGGAGAACAGTAAGGTGTGAAAAGAATGTTTAATAGGCTCTTGACATCGGTTGCCTGGGGTGAAGCTAGGATTAACCATTTATTTCTTTCAGCATTGTTTCACTTCTCATAATAAACTCTGTTAAACTGACCTAAAGTTCTACACAATTTGAAGGATTTTCCCACCTGAGTGGTGATCCTGTTTTAAGCCAGTATCTTCCACCACTGCCTACTTGAGCCAAGAGGCATCCCCACTGTCCCATCCCCCTGTGACGTCCAGTTGGATATAAAATCTCTACTTGTCTCATAGGCAAACCTTCCGAATGTGCAGTGGCTTCATAGATTTTCTTTGGCTACTGTTAATTTTCAAAGTAAACTGTTGCAGAGGATCTTGTTTACTTTCTCAAAGGGCTCTTCTCTCTTCTTTGCATCTCCTACGAAGGCATAATACCCCAAACTGTACTGATATGATCCCAACAGCGACAATGCAAACCCATAAATAGAAGGTGATTATAACCTTAGTTTAGAAACAAAGAGTTGGGCTGTGCAAGATCAGCACCCTCTCCCAAAATCAGAATAAAACTGCCTCACACAGAGAGAGCGGGAAAGAGAGAGCAAAGTGCATTTTAAGAAATCTCTAGAAACAGTATTATTTCAATAAAGCCATTAAAAAAATTAATCCATTAGGAAAAGACTCTTTCTCCTTGTACCCTTTGGGATCTAATTTTTTCATAAAAGTCTACATTTTCAGGGAAGACATTTTCGATATGTTCATTAGTGAATAACAAACTTCAACACACACAGTTGGAAAGAAAACAAAATGTGTTCATTTACGTACTTATTCACCAAGCCAAAATGCCTTCAACCTACAAATCACAGAATCTACTTGTCAGAACTGCGTTTTCTATCTAGTATTTTAAAAATCCATGGTCTGATCTTACCAACTGGTATAACATCTGTAACAATAAAAGTGCCTCAAAATGTGTGTTTTAATCATATGCAAGACAAGACAGAGATATAGCCTGATTCTCTTATTAACAAGTTTGACAAAAAAAACAAACAAAGATTTTTCTGTAGAATATTCACTATCCACAACACAGAAGATAAACCCAATGAGGAGAACACGCTCTTACCTTGTGCATCTGATGCATGCCTTCCTGTGGGAAGTCGGCAGACCCCATCGATGCCATAGGGTGTGAGACACTCGGAGGCCCAGGGCTTGGTCCCATCATACTATGGACGGAACCTGGGGATGGCCCTGGTCCTGGACTAGGCCCGAGAATTGGTCCTGGGGAGGGCCCGGGCCCTGGCGAAGGCCCCGGGTGGGGCATCGTGCCAGGGTCTGTAGGTGTGGACATCTACTTCTACTGCCTCTGCCTGTCAATTGAGCAGGGCTAAGGTGGAAAGAAGCAAAAAAGAAAGGGATATTTTAAACATGATGCTAAGATCAGGATGAAACAGTTGTTAGAATCTGATGGTGTCATTTTTGCAAAAAACATCAAACAGAACAGCCCTGTCTAGGCCAGATGTTCCAGTGACTGTGATATATATATCTGTATGCCCTAGTTTTTATGAAGACCACTTGTTTAAAAAACAAACAAACAAAAAAACAAACTCTAAATGACTCCCCAGAAAGATATAAATCATCTATGATACCAAAAGACGCACTAGAGAAACTCAGATTTAACACATAAGCAGAATTCCAAACAAGTTAGAAATGTATTATTGAAGTCTATAGATGCTCTCCATTACTGTAGCTTGGGCACCTTGTGTCTTTAGCCCCCACAAGCCATTCAAATATAAACCCCCTAAAACAGTATTCAACCAGGACCCATTTTCATAAGTGAGTGGGCATCCAACTTTACAAAGCACTCTCTATAGTTAAAAGGCGGTAGGGGGATACAATTTCTTGAACTGAGAAAGAGAAGTTCCAATCACGGAAAAAGCAGAGGCTATGAGAGTCGGACAAACATGGGTTCAAGCACCCAAATGTACAATGACTAGCTACTTATTTAACTTTTCCTATTCTGGCATTTAAACCCAATGTGAAAAAACACAGCCCTGTGTATGGCATAGAACAGTCTCAGTTAGCATCATTTTCCCGAACCATCCCCATTGTCCTGGAAGTGATGGGAAGGGGCAGTGCAAGACGTCTTCCTGCCAGCTAATTAACTGAAGTAGACAGCAGCCGGGCAGTTAAGCAAGGGGTTCGTACCAGGCCTGTCCCTAGACAAGCTAGCCCAAGAGAAGTTGCCCACAGTGGCTGCTGGATGGGGGCCCATCACAGACTAGGTGTGGGAATTCCACCTCTCCAATTTCAGAGGAGTAATTCTCCATCACCCATGCTCCAAGACTTCCTGGCATCCCCACTGGGGAATGGCCTCTCGGGGTGGGTATGAATGCACCTTGGAGGTGAGCCAGAACAAGTACATTAGCTGTTTTCCAAATTCCAACAGAGATCAGTGATCTCAGCAAGAGAGCAGAATACCACTAGTGACAGTAACTGTTAGATATTATAATGTTACCTTGGAGATACACACTTGTCCACACAGGAAGCGGAGGGTTGTCTGCTGTCAACCTCACAAAATACAGACCGAGACAGCCGGAGTGATTTGCTTACCTGTTGCTTAGCGATGCAGCGGAAGGGACAACGCTGGACTGAGGCAAGGCTCTTTCCACAGTGAAGTGAGCAGTCAAAAGGGGAAATTCAAAAACCCCACTAATTCCAAGCTCAGCTACCTACCATCCCCACTCGCTGAATCTCTGAAATGTGAGGGCAGTGAGGACAGGTCCTTTTGTTCTCCACTACTCCTGAGCCCCCACGTCCAGCGGGAGCCAGCATGTAAAAAGTGCCCGAAAGGGCGGGCCGCGGTGGCTCAGCGGGCAAAGTGCTTGCCTGCTATGCCGGAGGACCTCGGTTCGATTCCCGGCCCCAGCCCATGTAACAAAAACGGAGAAACAGAATACAATAAAAACAAGAAAATGTTTAAAAATGTTTCCCTTTCTTCCTTCCTTCCTTCCTTCTCTCTCTGTCTTTCCTTTAAAAAAAAAAAAAAAAAAAAGTGCCCGAAAAATATCTGATGAATGAATGGACTGCGGGCAAAATTTCAGTGGCGAACTATTAATAGGGTCAATTATTTTTATAAATGAAAACTAGAAAGTAATCAGTGCTTGAAGAGGGTAGACAAGAATTTAGGTCATTCTGATAAATAAATTAGGTCAAAAACAGAAAGCAGGTAAGGCTACTGTGGACTGACTACAAGCAAGGTATCACTCAATCAGTTTTGCTGATGCAAGGTGGGGGTAAGAGAACTGAGTTCAAGTGGTTTCTAAAACTACAGGAGAGCTCCGAAGGAGAATTATAGCTTTGAATTCACTACAGAGCTAGTGTTATTATTTATTCTACGTGATTAACAAAGCAGGCGGAAGTAACTTTTTTTTGCATTCCACCCCCTCGCATAAACACACACATGTTCAGTCAGCATTTTAAATTTAGGATGCTGACGTCAATTCAGGGGTGCTACAAGTTATAATGTTCTTTCATGTGCATTAGCAAACTAATACGCCCCTTCGATTTTTAATGAATAAAAGGAAATTGCTTACTTCCTGTTACGGTTTACCTTGAAATCAGCTTTAGTAGGTATTACTTGTAATATACCGCAAGTTTGAACAATGAAGATACAAATACTTTGGTTGGCCTGATATTTCTACTTCTCGTGTTTTCTATTTTAATAAATACTATTAAATATATATGCTCCCTATACATATTATCACTTTCATCTTGGAATCTTGGTATACATCCCATAAAAATGTTCCCACCTTTGTTAAAGGAAACTACTAAAAATTTTGTAAAGGGAAAAATCCTAGTAGAAAGGGAACGTTATGGGCATATAACTGGAATGCTAAAACAGTAACATGTTATATAGGAATACTTTTAAACAAAAAGAGACCCTTCAGAAGCCTGGATGCAATGAATGTGCATGGCTCAAAGAAAGCACACAGTTTAACAAATGGGGACACCTGCCCCGTGCCACACACCTACGTGTGGCAGGCATCTGGACTATCCTAAAAGTTGAATGTGAAACTTGCTGGCTTCTAACTGGGAGTCCAGAGACCTGGGTTCTAGTCTCAGGGCCACCACCAACTCTAGGGCCCTGGGTGAAATGCTTTTCTCTTGGGTGTCGGTGTCCTTACCTACAAAGGCTCATAGGTCCGATTCATGACTCCGTGCTTGCTGTCCAGAGTATTTGATTCCTCCCCACCTGTGCATGGTAAGGTTTATCACCGAACCCCCATGGTAAACTGAGGGCTGTCCTAGGACCCAGCCCTTGCTACCATCATCCAAATGTACCAAAGAGGAGGAACACTCAAAGGAATCACTCCTCCAAAAGTCCTGGCCTCTTCAGCCTTCCTCTTCATTTCTGATAACAACTTCATTTTACAGTATGAAGGAGGCACAAATTACAAATAGCTCTAAGTCTCAAGCAGAGGGGCATTTATTACTAAGTTAGTATGGTGAACGTTTAGGGACCAGTATTGGCCAACGCAACGTCTCCCTCACCAACCTGGCTGGTATCCCTGCAAACCCTAACCCCTTTCTTTCCTCTCCAACTTTTGCAGTGGCTCCTCTGGGCATGGGGGCAAAGCACTAATGAAATGATGGGGTGGGTGCTGACAGTGTGGTGGGTATATGTGGGAGGGGGAAGGAGAGGGCCAAAATAACTCAATAGAGTAATGGTTATAACTCAAAATCTGTTTTTATTTTGGTTTGGAGGAAAAAGGGAGTTACACTGTCACAGGAAAGAATGATCTGTTCCACAATTACGTGGCTAATATAATGAATAAAATGTGTGTGGGGGGGTACAGAAACCTCCCCCTACAAGTGCATTCCTGGCCTCCTATATTATTTTCACTTTACACCTCCCTCTATCTCAGATCAGGGTTCCCTGAGGGCCACAGCCAAGACTTTTTTTTTTGTAGCATATCCTGTCTTCTTTTTGCTCTTACTTTCCTTCCTTTATAACTGGCAAGTGTGTGTGTTTAAAAATAAAAGACCTAGGAGCTTCCTACAACCCCAGACACCACACCATCCTCCCTCAGCTCAAATCACCTTAGCTGAAAAGCTCAAGACACACACCTGCATATTAAAAGGAGCTCATCTTCATGGAATTTTAAGGGTCACCAGTCCAACCACGATGACCATGACAAAACTTCGCCTTACTGTCTTATTGCAATCAACTGAAATGCCACAGACTCCACACATATGCAGTAATATTTAAATATGCCCACACATGCTTCTTAATACTTTCAGTGACTTAAATTGAGACATCTTGTCACATCCTCATTTAAATGATGGAGGCTGTAAAGCAGGAAGGGACGCCTGGCTCACCCAAAGCCACACTATTTCAGGAGAGAAACCACAAAAAGAACTTTTTATCTATTGACTCCCGAGCTGCTTAACCCAATCAGGTAAGGCCAGCCACCAGGTTAGACAATTGTCACTTGGGCCAGAGCTGTGCCCAGGAACGAAGGCTAGAGGACACAGAAACAGAGAAAGAAATGATGGGAGGAAGATTTTGCCAGGACTAGGATTTGGCTGGGAAAATAGTTTCATTTATTAAGGGACAGAGAAGCTCTAGAAAGGATATGAGATGAAGACATCGTCATGAACTGAAGAGGGCTGTGAGGTTTGATGAAACATGCAGTCTGTTTCATTGACCTATTCCCAACTTTACCGAGTCCTGGGTAAGAGGCGTGTAGGATGTACAGAACCAGCAGAGGGCTTACCCCAGGACTCTTAAAGTCTGTTAAGGAAATAAGACCTACACATAAATAGTAACAAGAATAAAAAAAAAATAAAAAAAAAGGAAGATCCTGTAAGATAAGAAAGGATTTAGCTAAGAGTCCAATGCAATCACAGGGCGGGAGAGATTAATTTCAGCTTGGAGAGGTGGAGGAAGGAAGATGGGGAATTAGGGGAGGCTTAATGCAGAAGGTGGCATTTCAGCTAGGCCCTGGAGTGAAAAACGAAACACAAACGTTTCCTAGAAATTTCTGTTCTAATCATAGAAAGAGTCTGGAGAAGCACAACCTTGACTGGACAATACCTCTTAAATTAATGAGGAAGTGGAGGGGAAATCTTGGCTCTTCACTGCTAGCTTTATGGGAAAGACTTCAAAGTACAGGTTAAAGTTGGAATATTAGAAATAAAAAGCAGGTCTCGTTCACATCCGCAAGAGTAATGCAGTCTTTCTAAGGTTTTCTGGGCCTTACAGGACAACCACAAGGCTCAGGAAAGAGTTCTTTTTATGTCTATTTGTCTCCCCCCCTCTCCCGAAGGCTTCTTCTTGTTTTGGCTTTTTTTTTTTTTTTTAATGTAGCTTTCTCCGTAAATTGATACTTCACTCACCACAAGAAGTAGCAACATTTCTAGAACTGGGACACGAGCACTCTCATTCTTAATGCTGGAGTGGGAAGAGGGTAAGGAGGGCAGCCACCCAGATAAAGGAAATAAATCTAAGACGTTTCTTTGTTGGAGGCCAAGGTTGTCTGGATAGGTGGTGAAACATTACCAAGTCCCACGCTGCTTCTTGGCCGGAGCCGAACAACTTTAAACTGGGCGCCACATGATCTGCGACATGGATAAAAACCGCTTTGAGCTTAAAGTTGACATTATAAGCCGCGAGATCAAAACGCTAGAAAAACATTTCCTCCGCATGCTCGGACTTATTCTTATCAGTCCACCCTTCGTTTCAAACTCAAATAGGTGTTTAAAAAGTTGTTCAATTAAAAATGTGCTGTTTTTTTGGCTTCTGTGAACTCCTCATGTTTCAATCAAGGAAACATTAGGATGGGAGCTGTTGCCCTCAGTTTAAATAAACTGCCCTGGGAACTGTCCTTTCCAGGGCGTCAGGCCTGGCAAAGGCTCTGGGCAACTCTGTGTACAACAGAAGAGAAGATAAACTCTGCAGGGGCTAATTTGTCCTGCTGAGCCCCCACCCCCACCCCAGCTCTGCCTTAACAGATTCTGGCTCTTAAAATAGGATCACCCCTATAGATGCCACAAGCTACCTTCTCAGAAGATCCACTTGTTACGCAATCCGACCACCTCCTTGGTGAGGACCCACAAAGGAAAAAATTGTTTTAAAACATGCTAGACGCCCCTCAACAAAGCAGCACTTCAGCAAAGCAGCCCTCTAACCCAACACATCTGTCGGTAGATATAAAGATAATCATGGGTAAACTACCACTTCTAAGATTCAGCTGAACCCAAACTGCTAGGCAATTGACCAAGACTACGCCAATCCAAACCAAACCGACCTAACTTCAAAGCATGGCACCTTGAGATGTAATATCTCGTGCGTATTTACATATATTTACACTTATGCCTGCCCCTCCTAAATTAGGTTAGGACCCTTTGCAAGGCAGCCTCATCTTGAATGCTAGGAATGGATGAAAGTCACTTCATTCTTTGCCTGCTAAGATGATTTTATTTATATATTAAAGAGGTAGGAGTCTGAAATACATCATTTAAAATGTATCTGGTTGAATTGGCACACATTTACTTGGCAGTAACTTCTACTATTATATGAACCAAGCTTGATGCACAAGCTTTGATATGCTGCATTTTGATAAGCTCCACTTGTCCGGACTTTCATAGTAGCAACAAAAATTCAAGAAGGAACCCTTCAAGTTTAAATGCAATTAAAATGGACAATGGCCATTTGCAATGTTAATGTGCCTTTATTTTTTATCACCACATAGTTCATTTAACTTCTTTGAGGTTCAAGTTCCTCATCTACAAAATAAATATAATTGTAGCTGGCTACAACCCCAATTTTGATATGAATCAAATAATATATTAGATATAAAGAGACTTTGTGAGCTATAGCATACAATTGTGTAGTACTGCCAGGTCCTTCTATGGTTTTCCATTCTGATCCACCACTTGAATCCTCAATCCGCCGAATTAATCTTTCTAAAATATTGCTTGGCTTATGATTTCCTTTGCTCAAAACTTCATCAGTATGCACTGGATAAAATACTCATGCCTTAGCTTGGAAGTGAAGTCTTTCTAGAATCACCAACATCAACTTCTGAATATTTTCCCCTACTGATACTTCTGGTCTCAGGCAACCCAGTGAAACCAGTACAGTGCTCTTCACACAGCCTCTTCAGGCTTGGTTCCCGTGATCTCAGGGCTTCAGATCTGGGAGGATCACCCCGCCCCCCCACTCCTGTCCTCCTCCCACCGCAACCTCACCCCATTCAACTCATTCTGAGCTTTTCCTTTGCTATTTGTATGCTTAAATATTCACGTATATTCACTGAAAGACATAAATTCTCAATTCCAGATAATCTGATTTTTTACAGAATTCTTGACTTGGCTTAAAAGCATTTCAACATGTAAAGGAGCACAGCGAGGCAGCAAACCACAAAACAACTGCAAATATTTGCAAAGCTACTATAAGCCCAGTTAAATGTAGAACAGGGGGAAGAAGGGGAGAGGGCTCCCTTGAGACATTCTGTCTACAGACGTGATGACTTATCACCCCAAAGGGATATTGGAAATTGAAATATTCCATACCACATAGGTAAAGAAATCTATAACCATTCTAAACAAGAAAAAGACAATCTAAATACAACCTGGGGGAAAAAAATGTCCTTTGGACTACTGTTAAGCTGCAAACCAATATATTCCCTCAATTTCTCCTTTTAAGTAATTTTAACTCCCAAATTCTGAATTCAGTTTGACAACAACAACAAAGCAGGGTGGGGGTATAATTATAGTAAAGATTTTTTCAACTTTAAATGTTTATTTGAATGTCTGTAGATTCCATTCATCAATTTACAAAAGGGCCAGCCTATTCTTCAACTAGGGCAGTTTGTAAAAAGTTTCTAAAACCTTTGTGTTTGCACAGATGTAGATCATATTTTTAAAATACAATAGAATACTGCAATATTTTAAGACATTTTAAGTCATACAGACATACAGCCTGATAATAATTGTCTACATTTCCTTAAAGTCTTTTATATCTAATAAAACAACATTCACAGTAGGCCTCGACGACAAACTAATGTATTATATAAATCTAGAAAGGGACTACTTATTTCAAGATTTAAGGCAAATATCCTGTGTTCCATATCTAAAGCATCATTTTGAACTAGTGAATTAAGGAGGTTTATATCAAACATTCAAAAGACCCAGCTCTCTATAGCCCCTGAATTTTACCAGCACATTTTTTTTTTGCTGTTTAAGTGTAATCATTCAAATATCTTACTGTAATGCAAAAAATAATAAAGCTACAATAAACAGAAAGCTGTAAAGTTTTCCAAATCCAGATTGTTGCAAGATCCTACTGAATTTATGATAAATATCTTAGGCAAATAAATATACTATCCTTCCTATTGACTGGCAGTTCTAAGTTTTAGTCTCCTATACTTCATTGCAAATATAAAGTCACAATTTTCTACATAGAAAAATAAACATCCCAGGCCTTCCTAAATTCTCTTCCAAAAACTTACTACCATCTGTATTTTTTTTATTCCCACCTATGTATGGAAAGATGCATCACTTTATTAACTGGCTAGAGATTAAAATTCTGCTAAACAAAGTCTTTCAAGTCTTGGCATCTCCTATAGTCAAAAATAATCTACAAACACATTTAACAAAAAAGCAATGATTCAGAAACTAATGCTTTTAAATAAAATAATAATAATAATGTAAAACTTAGAAGTACCTCCCAAGTATGGCTTTTCACATTGGGGAATTTTCTCATGAGTTGATTGTATAAATGCTGCAGAAAAGCAATGTGACTCGGGCATAGAAATGTTTCTAAGGGCACTCACATTAAGCAACTATTTGTCCATGACTTCCCTTAAAATAATCTTGACCAGAAACAGTTAGAATCCAAATTGCTGTGGTTAAATGAGGATTCTCATTTGCTAGTGCTGGGAAATACGCTTTAGCATTATTATATCTGTGATAATTTAGTCTTTCTCATGGCAGCATAGCAAGATGTCATAAAGTATGATTTATTACTTCTCTGGAGTATCAAAAAGCTGCTGACCTAGAAGAGTTTGACAAACAAAGGCCTTGTTTACAAAGGAAGACTTTTAAAGAAAAACAAACAAAACATGAAAACATTGGAGGACAGAGCCACTTTTATAATTTACGAAAGTTTTCCCTTTTATGGTCTTGTGCCAATATATAATGTCTTTAAAATGAAATATCTAAACATTTCAGTAAAATAAGGGGTATCTAAATTATCTCTCGAAAGAGAACAAGATGCACTATAATGTTTAAAACTTAAAGAAAAAAGTTTTAAATAATTATCTGCAAGAGTATCACTTTCTAGTTATCGTGTCAGGAATATTTTAAGCAGAATTCAAGCATTAACAATATACTGCAAGCTGAGACACTTTTTTTGTGTCAATTCCAAGCCTCAGGTGTTGGTCAAAGCACTTTTCAAGAAACTTGACAAGAAATGCTCAAAAACCACTTTAAAAAACGAACAAAAGAAAAGATCTAAGGCTGCTTTGAACACACTCTTGCGGTGAATATTTTCTATGAAACACCACAGTGCAGCTAGTTCTGATGCTGGGATGTAACTCACAAGAGAAAAGCTGCATTGAAGGAAGCTCTCCCTCACTTCTGCCAAGTCGTCAAGGGTTTGGATACCCCAAACTCCTAACTTACTTTCAAATGTGTGTTTTTGTAAACCAATATGGTTAATGCCCCCAGCAAGAGAAATGGACCTCTGATCTATAGGGTGTATTTTCTCCATCTACTTCAATAAATATATATCTTTTGAACTTAATAGGTTGTGAAAGAGCTTAAAAGAAAAAGTTCAGGAGAATAAAAGGGCAATTAGATTCCTAAAAGAGAAAGTGTGTCTCAATTTGCATAACAATGCACCAACTCAGATTCAAACCCACCACACCCCTTAACTCTTTCTAGTGTGCTAGAAGTAGCCTGGAAGCAATACTGGCAAGCAAGCCTGGGTAGTGCTGCCGTCAGCAGCCCCCTACCGCTCCCAAACAACTGTTGGGAAAAAAAAATCTGAAAATATTTGAATATGTATATACAGTATATACACACATATAACATTGGACATGGCTTTTATTTTGATAGAGCTGTCAGGAGTTTCTGAGTCTTAGATGGTTGGTGAAAATTTGTCTTCTACTCAAGAAGCAGCCAACAATACTGTCCACTCAAGCAGAGCACACAAACAGACATAAAAAAAAAAAAAAGTCCTTTGAAATGTCATTTTAAAAGTTAACTCAGCTATCGGTAACACATAGACGTAAAAAGCGACTCAATGCAGTAAACAAGCAAACGTGGATTTTTAATGTCTTCCTTACGCTCTAACATTACACAGTTGGTGAGTATTTAGGAATACGTGTCTCCATAATGACCAGAAGACAATGATGACACCGCTTCAAAAAATACTAATTCGGGCCGCTTGCTTTTTTTCAAAAGCACTAACCTTCACCAAGCTAGGGAAGGAGAAAAAAAGACGACAACCGTACAAAACTCTCCCAAAAGTTATATAAACAAAGGAGGGGAGAAGCCCAGTATGGGCTTTGCACCCATGTGCTACAAAAATTACATAACACACGGTGCAGATATTAAATAAGGAATGGATTCTGCACAACACCCCCACTCCCTCGACTCCCTTCTTCCCTTAAAAAAATCCAAACGCCTGACCAGACCAAATGGACGACTTTGAATATTTATCTTATTGCTGGAGCAAATCCTGCGAGAGTCGGAGGCACATTTAGGCCCGAAGTTTGAAGGTGGAACAGCCCCAGGGCGCAGCGACTCACACTCTCCGGACCTGAAGGAGAAAGGTCTGACAAGCGACAGCAGCCAGCAAGGCCTTCTTTTTCCTCCTCCACGGTGCCTCCCGCTGTAAAGTTTTCCACGCAATCGATGGGAGGACAAGGAGCCAGTTCCCCCCGCCTGCCTGACTTTGCAGGCAGGAAAGGCGAGCGGGGAGATCAGAGGGGGCCGGCAGGGAAAGAGCTGGAAAGCTCCGCACAACGCGGGCGGTGGCAGTGGCGGCGCAGGCTGCTTACCTGGGGGACTCGGAACAAAAAGCGGCGCTGGGACTCCGAGAGCCTGCGGGGTCGGCGCGGTCCACCGCCCGGAGCGTGGTTCTTCCCCAGAGCTCTAGGCCCGCGCCGGAGCCCGGGGCCCGGCCCCCGCCGCCGCTTCCTTCCTCGCGCGCGTCATGTCACGGCGATCAAACATGTCTGTGTGCGCTTCGCTGCTGTGACTTCCTGATTCTCTGCCGCTCGCGCGCGCACACACACACTCACATTCACACGAGCACGTCACCCCCAGCAGCTCCCGCCGCCAAACCTCGTCTTTCCCTCCCTGAGCTCCTCGGGAGGGCGCGGGCGGGAGCGGCTGCCCGCGCGGCGACTCCAGACGCACTCGCCCCGACGCGCACAACGCACACTCACACTCACGCGCAGGCACCCTCGCCCCGGCCCCGAGGGCGCCGAGACGCAAGCTGCTGGCGCTCGCCGCCCCCTCCCATCCCTCCACCGTAGTTAGCCTCCCTGCCAAACTTTTTTTTTTTTCCTGCCTGATCCACGTCCAACTTCTCTCCACCCCCAACCCCCAAGCAGCCCGGCAAGCCTGGCGCTCACCACCATACGCCGCAAACGGCGACCGTATAAAAATAATAGCAATCGGGCGGCGGAGGCGGGGGCAAGCGCGCAGACACTGGCAGCAGGCGGTTTCCCCGCGTGTACCGGAAACCGGCGCGAGTGCCCAGGCCAGCGCGCTGGGTGTCCCGGAGCCCGCACTGCTGTGCCCCGCCCCACAAGGTGCAACTGCGCCCAGGCTGTGAGGCCTGTGCAGGGTACCAGGGCACCGGGCTCGGCGTGTGCTCTGCGGTCGGTGGGCGCCCGGGGACTGGCGCGCCGGACCGGTTATTTGGGGAAGTGCATCGCGACACCTTTGCAGATGGCATGGCAGCATTTGCAACGCAAACGGGAGGAGGGAAGGCGGGCGGGTGAAGGGGGGTTGGAAGAGCTGAGTAAGGGGTAAACCAGGTTGGGATGGGAATAAAGCAAACTCGAAAGCATGGAGCGAGAAGGAAGGGGTCCGTGTCATCGTTGGGAGGAAGCTCCCACCCCATCTCCCAGCCTCCCTCCCTCGCTACCCCCTATCCTCCCCCTCAGCCCTTTCCCTTTTAGCCGGCGAACGCCACCACCGCTGCCCGGGTGCGTGAGAGTTCTGTTTGTGACAGTCAGGCAGAGAGGATTATCCGGATCATGGCCTCCTCGGCCCGCAGCCGCCTTGGCTCTCCTGGGCCCCAGCGAGCCCCTAGCACCCGAACGATCACCGGCGACCCACGCCCGCTGCTCCCCAAGCCCTAGCCAAGGGAAAGAAGCGAAGCAAAAGAAAACAAACCCGGGGAGGGGGAGGGTAGTGTAACTGAACCTGGCTGGCACCTCCGACCTCCTTCTTCGGGGCCTCCTCTCTCCCTCCCAGCGATGCTGCCGGGGCCGGACACCCCGAACTTCAACACCCGAGCCTGCACGGCCGCCAGGTACCAGGAGCAGGGATGCCCGCAGCGCCCGGGGCGTACCCCCCGCCCTCCCCCCGCCCCGTAGCCGCTTTGCCCAAAGGCCTTGCTGTCTATCTGCCAGCGGCCCCGTCCCCGCCGGAGGGAACGCGGAAAGTGCAGGTGACACCTCGGATCCGGCGCTCACCAGCCCGGCGGCTTGTAGCTGCCGCTTTCTCCGCGCGTCAGCTTCGGCTTCTCCCGCCGCAATCCACTCGCGTCTCCGCAGTCGGAGCCCTTTAAACAAATCCCCCGGAGCGGTGGCAGCCGCGTCCGCTGGCGCCCCGCCGCCTGCCCGGACTCTTCGTCCTCCTCTCCCGCTCCCCTTCCAACTCTTCCGGGGAGGATTGCTCGGGATGAACTGTCGCGTTTCCATTCTCCTCCACCTCCCCCCAAGCCTCCCCCCCCCCCCCCCGGCTTTTAAGGGGATGGGGCGGATTACAACCTTGCCGAGTGTGTGTGTGTTGCAACCTTAAGTTGGCAGCGCATTGCCGACTGCCTACACAGGGTCAAGGCTGTGGTTTGTTGGTTTTTCCTCCTGGCTCCCTCTAAGTAGTAATTATTATTATTATTATTAGAACAGCAAGGTTCAGTTGAAACTTTCCCGTTTCTTCCACACCCGCCCGGCAGCTGTCGTTAGAGCATTCCACCTGAGGCCCGCGGGGAGGAGGCGGGCTTTTTTGTTGTTGTGTCGGTTGGCCCGCCTGTTTGTTTTGGTCTCCGTGCATGCACAATAAATAATAATTAGGAGAATAATGAATAATCCCCAGCGAAGGCGGCGCAGTGCTGGAGGGGGTTTGCGCCGCGGCTCCAGCGGGCAGCCCCGAGGGAGGGGAAAGAGGAGAAAGGAGTTGTAAGTTATATTTACCTTGCTCGCGAGGAGTGTGCTAGCTGAATCTCTTCCCTCTCTGAGTCACCCAGAGTACAGAAACAGAGGGAGAGAGGACTAGATTATGAATATGACTTCATTGATGACAGCCATCCCCTCCTCTTCCTAAACTCGGGCTCCGCCCCGCGTCCCACCCTCGCCGCCTCCACGGGCGCCGGAAGACGCGCCGCAGTTGGCCCCGAGAGCCGCTCCTCCCTGCCCGGCCGGGCGCGGGTTGGTGGGACGCGCCTGTCACTCGCTCGGCTCGGCGACTCCGCGAGCGCGGGGGGAGGAGGGGGCGGTGTGCAAGAATGTAGACCGAGACAGCTCTACTGTACTGGATCCGTGTGTGGCTGCAAGGCGCCGGCTCTAGGGCTGTGTTTTTGCCTGGGGCGGATAAACTGCGCAGGACGCAGAAAGCCCCGAGCCCTGATGGAGTTGGGCGTCTGTTATTCCTGCCTTGGCAGTCCTCTTCCCCAGGCGCTGCGGGCCGCCTCCGGGGAGGCTGGAGGGGAGGAGGAGGCGAAGCGAAAGGGAGGGAAGCCGTAGTAATAGCGCGTAGTAGTTTGGGGGTATGTGGGGAAGGTGCTGGAATTTAACTGTCTCCGCCTGCCAGTGCGAGCCTGCGGAGAGAAAAGGAGGGGACAGGGAGAGGCTCTAAGTGGCACCAAAAGCTGTTGGTGGCACGGTGCTGACCGAGGGGGGAAAAAAGGGGGCATTATCGTGCCGGTTGAAACTTTTTCTTCTCCGTTCCCCACCCCGGGCTGTAATTACAAATCTGCTCCCTCCCCCCCCCCCCCCCATAGGGTAGCAGGCACAAAGAACATTCCTGCCAAATCAGTCTCTTCTCCAAAGGATTGCAAGCTTCCAAATGCCAGTGAGGGGAGAAACAGCTGAGAGGCTGAACGCCTTATAAATAAATAAGCCCGCTTTAACCCCTCTGTATATTCCGTGGAGTAGACATAGCACTGTAACCTTCCTCATCTGTCATTTTCGTGTAAAATATATACAAAAATATAGAAAAACAACCCGATGCGGGGGCGGGGCAAGCGAGCTCGGGGGCAGTTGAAGAACGGAATCTGCTTTTGATTTAAGAGGGGGAATAAATCTCTTTTTCTCTACAGCCCATCGTCTCTTCTCTCCCACTCCACATTTAAGACCAATTAAGGCTACAAATAGTAAACCTCGGGCACTTCACGGTTTTGAGATCTCTTGTTCTAATTTTCTTTGAAACATGGTACTTTGGTCGGACCAATAGGTCAGGGTTTGCTGAGACAATTTTATTTTTAGTTTTATGAAGTGTGAAAGAATGTTGGGAGATTTTAAATCAGGGGCCTATTATTTTAGACTCAGATTAATGTAGGTGCTTGACTCTTAAAATTAAAACTGTTCCTACACGGGAGTGTTATGAAAACTATGATTTATCCCTTATTTTGTAATGTAATGGCTTAAATTAGTCATTCCAAGTGCACTGTGACTTTGGTTGAGGATTTTTTCCCCTAGAGTAAAATCCTATCCTATCACCATTTTGCTATTGCAACATTGACTCTACTTGAGCAACCAGATCTGAAATGCAGTTCTAGGATGCTTGAAACTACAGGCTGAATAAATTGAAGACAAGAAGCCGTGGAAAGAACACCAAATACTCCATGTGGCATTATGTGGCAGGTATTGTTCACATGCCAGTCCATTGCTAGCTGAAGCCTGGTGTGCAAAGACACCGTTTTTGGAGTGGCTAGGAGTATCAATTATCCCCCATCCTGAGGTTTTCCAAGGCCTTGTTACTTGATTGTTAACTTTGTCCTCCTAATTTTCTGTCTAGCCCAAAGTGAACCTCAAGACAACAAAAGATAGCACACCTAAGTGAAATAGAGTATAGTATGCCCTGAAGAATCCGTTGTAAGAACTTGTTTTCCCTGCCTGAGGGCCAACATAACTATTAACTGAGAAATATACAGCAAGAAATCTTAAGCAAAAATTGTAGTAAAAGTATAATAAAAATACTAACTTCTAACTGTCTAATAAATTGCAACTAATCATATAGCCAGATAACTCAGTTGTCTATAAAAGGCTCTGTAAGATAATGACAATGTACATTACATTAGATAATATTAGGTTTAAATTTGTTTTTGCTTCCCTTGCATGCCAACCTCACATGCCAACTTGCAGAAATCGATGACTTCATCTTTATTCCCTCACGAATGAGTGTCCTTTATCCCACCTCCACCTGCCATGCCAAATTTCAAAGAGAACATCACCTTAGTAAGACACTGATGATGAGACTGGCCATTCCTTCTGGCATTTTGTCAAAGGGAAAGTAAAGAAGAAAGCATTCCCTTTGTATATGTGTGTATTCTTCAGCTCACATAAAATTTTGATGTAGTACTTGGGGCTACAGGAGAGGATGGTATCCATCTATTAGAGGCACAACTATGGGAATTTAAAAACAAGATCTTCATTGGGGGCACAGATTAAATATAGATTTTTCATCTCCTTTTCCCTCACATTAGTCTAAGAAAGCACCACCTTCTCCCTTCAGATCTTTCCTCTGAAGAATCATCTTGTTTATGGTTTGCATTACAGCAAATAAGAATTTTATAAAATAAGTCCTAAACTCAGGAGAAATGAAAGAGCACCATCATTCACTTGGTACAAAAAGAATGCAGAACACCTAGCATGAGCTTCATCTCTGAGGTAAGGCAAAATTTAACAATTGATGTTAAGGAGGAAAATGATGGGATTCTTTTGTTTTGCAGAAAATCACACAAAAGCAAATATGGTTGGAGGCTAAAAGGACTCCAGGAGGCTGCACAGGATGCTATATTCACATGAAGCTTTTCGTTTTGGACTTTGATGAGTCATAATGTGTTCTCAGAACTAGCTTTTCTCTTTCTAGTTTGGCATCAAGGGATGGAAGTCACTTTTTCATTTCTGTGTGGCCATATTCACTTGTTATGTAACTCTGCTTTAGTTCTGTAAAGAGTAAGATACTGGGTTTGAAAATTGATATCTAGTGACAAAATACTCATAAAGAAAAATTCCATGCACAAAGTTAGGGAGCTTCTAGTTTCAACAGACAAGCTGTTAATGTTTACTAAAATGTTGCCTAACTTCAAAGAAGAGCAGGTAAGACCATTTAGGGAATAGGTACTTCATCTACAATAATGGAAACTAAGCTTTGACAGACTGAATCAGCTGACATTTAATTTAATGAAGAGAATTTAGCATTAGCAAATAAATTTATTGGAGAAATGTATTTAGAATTAGCAAATAAATTTATTGTAGAAATAAACACTTCTCTCTCTCCTTTTTTCCCCTCAATCAATAATCCCAGTAGATCTTGTCTCCTCACAATCATTCCTCCAAAATACCACCTCAATTCTCTTTGTGATCATATCACTTTCTAGTTTGTCCTCGGTCCATTCTCAATCCATTATAGGATAAATTTCATACTTAGCGTGTTCTCCAAGGCTGTGCCTGGACAGGTCCCTACCAGCCTCATTGACCATCTCAAAATGCCTGAGCTCTGGGAAACCTGGTCTATCTTTTGGTTCCAAAGGAGACTTCCTTCCTCGTCCACATTCCCTCTGACTGAAATGCAGGTCCTCACCCCACATCCTCCAAGACTCAGCAATGGCCCAGCGTCCTTCCAGTGGCCCTCCTTCCCTTCCCCGGGCAGAGGAGACCCCTTGTCCTATTCTGCTTCCATAGCAACCAGTGTGTACCTCCATTATAGCACTTATCACTTTGATGCGATTATTTGTTTGGTATTCTCCACTAGATGGTTAGTGCCTGGAGGATGTAGAGCAAGTTCAATTCATCTTTGAAGCCCCAGCAATTAGCAGGGTGCCCAGCACATTGTATGCTGTTAAAAGAAAAAAAAAAGTTTGTTGAATGAAAGGATGAGACATATATTAAAATTATAGAGAATTCATAAGATCTTTGTTGTTAGCAATTATCATGTTAATGAACAAGATTACTAAGTGTTCAGAAGCTTTGTATTATTTTCTAAGCTGAAAAGGCTGACATGTTTTTGGGTTTTATTTTGTTTTGTTTAAGGGAGAGAAGGTGAGGAGAAGCTATAGCTCTTGCCATAACACGAAGAGTATTGAGAGGAGTTTGCTTGTTTGGGTTTTTGTTTTTTTTTTTAATTAGGCTAAGAATAACACAAATGAATACATGGTAATTGTGTAATAGACTAATAATAATTATGATAGTAACTCCCTTTTGTTTCTCCTTTAAATCGTATGCCAGAATTTGTAAAAGCCCTTTACATATGCCATTAAATCCTTTGAGATTTGTGATATTAAACCCATTTTACCGATGAGAAAACATTTTTTGAGATGACAGATAATTTGCCTAAGGCAGGTTCTCCTAAGTGGAGTGGGCAAGACAAATCAGTGGGAGGTGGGAAGAATGTTAGAAAGTCTGTTTCTTTTTCTTTCAATGATAAAAGAAATGTAGTGATGCAAAAATTTTTTAAATGAGCCTTATTAATGTTTATCACACTCATTCACTGTGGGGCCTTTACATGGTCCCTGAGTCAGCTGGCCATATACCCTGTATTGTACCTGACGAATGCAGAGGCCATGAGGCCAGGGCAGGAGTCCCCAACACAGAGGGCTGACAGTGGCGTCCCCTCTGGTTCTTTCACTTTCTGGGTATTGATATCACCTGAAGCTGATTCGATGGTAAATGGACTCACAAGGTAATATTTTCTAGTTTTAAACAAGCAACCCTCCTATTTAGGAAGCAAATGGCTTAAAAAGATTTCTACAGAGAAATCAAAGACTGAGAGACTGCCAGTAATGACAGCCCAGGTGAAAATCAGTGTCAGATCTGCGGCTTGAACTTCGAATAGCACATTGTCCACCATGTTGAGAAGTAAAAACAGGATCTGACAAGAGAAAGGTTAAAAACCATTCACAATTATCCAAAAGACTACATGAAATTTAGACATAAGCTATCATTAATGATGAATTCTGGCCTAAGAATATATTTTACCTGGAGATGTTAACCTTTGATGGTGCAACATCATCATGATCAGCAAGACGTTTAAAACTTTACTATCGTCTTCATCTCATTCCTTCATAGTTTTTGTGAAATGGAACATTTCACAGTGTTTCACAATTATGAAATGAAAACGTTTCATGAAATGTTTCATGAAACATTTCGTGTATGTTTTATAATGCATTTTATATGTTAATACTGTATACATATATTATGAATAAATATACATAAATCATGTTTTATGTGTCCTTTCTTTTCTATTATTAGAAAAGTTGTAAGTTTACAGAAAAATCATCCATAACATGCACAGTTCCCACGGTCCACCCTACTATTTACACCTTGCTTTCGTGTGGTACATTTGTTACAGTTCATGAAAGAGCATTTTTATAGTTGTTCTATTAACTATATTTGTTCATTTACAACAGGATTCACTGTTTGTGTTGCACAGTCCTATGTTCTTAACTAATTTTTACTCTAGTAACATGTGTGCAATTTAAAAATTTCCCCTCTAACCACATTCAAATATATAACTCAGTGCGGTTAATTACGGTCATAATTTTGTGCTACCATCGCCAGCATCCATTACCAAACTAAACTGGAAGGAGACCATGATCAAACAATTGGGAGATACTTAAACAGTGAAGTCAAAATTTTTAACACAGCTTGGTCCAGCTCTAGACCCAGAGTGATCTGCTTTGCTCATGTAAAAACTGCCTGATAATCTGTGGTCAGTACGAGATTCTTAACCCATGATTGGGGTAGGGGAGGATCATGGAATATAAACGGTCTATGGAGCATTTGAGAGCCTCCTGAAATGATGTTCAAAATTCCATAGCTGTGTTAATGTGTTTTTTCTGCTGAGACGGCCCATACCTTTATCAGATACTCGAGGCTATCTTCCCCAAAGAGGATAGGAAATACTGATATCGAGGTATTAGTAACTGTAATGATTTCAGATATTTTTCTAAGAAACTAATCTCTCTGTGACTTTTAAAAAACTAAAGGTACATATTTTACACACCCAAACATATCTAGGCTTAGAAAAACCCCTTAAATCTAAATATTATTCTAGATAATTCAAATGCATTCTAATTGCCCTAAGGATGGGTTAATTTTCCCCAGAGAGGCTTTCTGAGGGAAATTTCATTCTGAAGGATTTTTTCAATAATACTTCACTATATACTGTTGATTAGTCAAGAAAGGATTTTATAAATACTGTCATCAGCATGGTTTTGAGGCTTAGACACATTTTGGGGCAGTTCTACATTTGGAATCAGAATGTGAATTCAGAGCCTGAGAAATATACATATATATATAAATATATATTAAATTTTTATTAATAAGTGCGATCAACACACAAACATGAACACTCTTAACATATGAACATTCCATACTTGGTGAACAATCAATGCTCACATAGTTGTATATTCATCACCATGATCATTTCTCAGAACATTTACATCACTCCAGTAAAAGAAATAAAAAGAAAAAAGAAAAAACTCATACATACCATATCCCTTACTGCTTCCTCTCACTGACCACTAGTATTTCCCTCTACCCAATTTATTTTAACCTTTGTTCCCCTTATTATTTAATTACTTTTAATCCATGTTTTTTACTCATCTGTCCATAGCGTAGATAAGAGGAACATCAGAGCAAGGTTTTCACAACCACACAGTCACTTTGCGAAAGCTGTATCATTATACAATCATCTTTAAAAAACATGGCTACTGGAACACAGCTCTACAGTTTCAGACACTTCCCTCTAGCCTCTCTAATACACCTTAAACTAAAAAGGGTATATCCATATAATGTGTAAGAATAACCTCCAGGATAACCTCTCAATTCTGTTTGAAATCTCTCAGCCACTGCCACTTTATTTTGTCTCATTTCTCTCTTCCCCCTTTTGGTTGAGAAGGTTTTCTCAATTTCTTGATGCTGAGTCCCAGCTCATTCTAGGATTTCTGTCCCACATTGCCAGGGAAGTTTACACCCCTGGGAGTCATGTCCCACGTAGAGAGGGGGAGGGCAGTGACTTTGCTTGTCATGTTGGCTGAGAGAGAGAGGCCACATCAGAGCAACAAAAGAGGTTCTCTGGGGGTGACTCTTAGGCCTAATTTTAAGTAGAGCCTGAGATATTTGTATTGCCATAAATTGCTTCAATATTTTAACTTTTGTTTGTCAGGGCATTGCACTATTGTCTTTTGATTTGTACTTTATTTCTCTGAATGATAATGTGCTTCTATACCAATGTGATGCCATAGTTCACCTCAACTTCATCCAAATACCACAATAGCAGAATATACTATTTCCATGTGTTCATGTTATTTTATTAAATTTTGTTGCAGTATTTAGACCACCTTCAGCTGCTACCAGACTTTTCAGTTATATCCATCACCTTTTATTTGCTTGCTGCCCTTTTCCAGCATGGTTGTTTACATCACCCACCAAATTATTTCTTCACGTTAAATACACAACAGTGTGATCTGATATCGTCTTATAGCAGTAGCTTTTCTATACTTGATGTTCTATGCAAATTCAAGATAAGAATAGAAAATAAGCCAGGAGCATATGAAACAGAAAAGACCACTACAATTACCATAGGCGACTCTTTAATGAAATTGAGATGAATAATCTGTTTTGCGGAAAAATTGTCAACCTCTCCACAGGCAGAGATGAAACACATTCCACAACTATTGAAGGTATGTCTTTATTTTAGTCTTACAAGCCAGAAAGTGACGAATACATAAAACAAGTATAAGAAGGTTGGGGAACAGGTTGCAAGTGTCTGGATTCTATACGGGGCCAGGTTTACATGCCGGACAGGAAGCTTTTTATCTCCCCTTCAGAGAAATTCAGCAGAATGGGTCTTCCTGACTTCAGTAAGTGTTGGGCATAAAGGGAAATCTCATACTTGGTTTGGACTTGTTCATATTCAATTGCTTATCTTACAGAGACATTGTGATATCTGTTGGAATGTTGCTATGATAGACTATTTCTGGCCTTTTGTAACAGACTTTCTTAAATTTGGGGGGAAATAAGGAGTTAGCTGTTATGAGATAATGTTCTCATAACAGAACATTTCTTTGTTTAATACGTAAGACCTGTGGTTTGGGAATATGTCCGTCTCATAAAGAGGCTGACACCTCAAACTTTACATTTTACTGAACTATTTTTTAAATAATTCACCTATTTTGGGCATTTGTTTTTAGGTAGCCCCTCAGTTTTACAGTGTGATTTATCAACTGATGGTACTGACAGTAACCAGTAGTGCCTGATAATTCTGCAGTTCTCATGGCCAATATCAATGTTTATTATATTCCTTAGAATTTAGGACCAGAATGTTGAGCTATTATTTCTGACACTGACATAATAAATATTTATCAATTGAGGAAAATAATTAAATAGTGAAGGCATAGTTTAATGATCTAGATAAAGTACTATTCCTTCAAACGTCCTTCAAATGCTAATATGACTATTCTTTGAGCTGTCACAGGCTATATATCAATGTCTTACTTCGAATTGTAACAGTATAACTGCTCATAATAGGCACTGGTTCAAAAAATAGATACCAATCTGTGAACCTCAGGTTCCGTGCACAAAGTAAACATAATACACTAGAACCCGTGGTTGAATGGATTGCCCATGGCTGCCCACCAAGATTAGAATCTCAGTCTCCTCACTCCTCGCTCCTCGCACTTTCTACTCACCACACAGTTTCCCTTAAAAGAGAAAAAGAAGACTCTAGGATCATATTTTTCAGCTCAGTGATAGCCATCAATGCATAGTATCTTACTTATGCTAATTTGTGTATTCAGGGAACTTTTGAAAAACCTGGGCAAAAAATATCTAAAAACTAACTCCATCTAAGACTTCATCTATTAACATATATATTGAAACACAAGATTAATGAGGCAACTTAGAATCTAAAAACCTTCTTTTATACTATTGAATTGTCAATATGTAATTTTTTTTTTGAAAGCACATTCTTATAATTATACTATTAGCCATAGTCCATGATTCAACTTAGGGTTCACTGTGTTGTGCTGTGCAGTTCCACGGATCTAAAAATAGATTTTTATTCTATTAACATGTATAGAACCTAACATTTCCCCCATTTAACCACATTCAAATATATAATTTGATGCTGCTAATTACATTCACAGTGTTATGCTATCTTCACCACCATCCATTACTGAAACTTTTCCATTGTACCAAATAGAAACTGCACCTTTTGTGCCTTGACTCACCATTCCGTACTTGCACCCAGTCCCTGGTGACCTATGCTCTAGATTCTAACTCTATGAGTTTGCTTCATTTCAATGATTTGTCCTTTCTTGACTGGCTCATTTCATTTAACATGACATTGTTGCATGTATCAGAACATATTTCTTTTTACAGCTGAATGGTATTTCATTGTGTGATTAAATGTTTAATCAGTGTTTCTTTACTGGGTCATGACAATGTTTCTCCTGTCCTGAACTACATCCATCTGACACCCTACCTCTGAAAAAAAATCCCAACTTTAGTGATGGATCTATTACCAGGTTTAAAAAGTATCACCATATATGACATCTAATATAATGCTCCTAGTCATGAAACAGGAAAAGTGCATGGGGAGCCAAATAGCATTGAGCAACGTAAGTATCAAAATTTGTACATTTTGACAATTTATGTATTGAGAAAAAGTGGAAAGTAAATATGAGGAAGCACCACTGATGTCTGTTTAATATCAATTTTGAAAATCCATAACAAATGATGGCAGGGTTCAGCAACACCCTGAGGAAATCAAGGGAGAATGTGGGTGCATAACCTTTCTCCATAGTAAGCACCACTTTTTTCACATGAGATTCTTCAGGCCAAATCACCTGTGAGTCCTTTTAGCTTCATTTAATAGTCAGGAGACTTGGAACAGATACTCTCCAAGCTTCCTTCCATCTTAAGCTCTCTGTCTCAGTTTCCTCATCTGTAAAATGGGGATCATGTAATAATAGCACCTAACAAAAAGTGTTGTGATAATTATGAGACAATAGATGTAAAGGATGTTTTGTGGTGTTCATGCAGAGTCAACACTCAATAAATGAGGCTACTATCATTTTTTCAGCTCCATCAGTACAAGCAATTGGAAACGATGGCTTTTCTCAGGCCTCATTTTTTGCTAATTCTTGTAGGAGATCAACTACTTTATAAACTACTAACTTGAATTGGCTTCTTTGTCCTAACAGGTCTTAACACTCCTCCTTTCTCTCAGATGAGTTATGTTCAGTGCCCCCAATGGACTTTACTTCTGTACCCTCCTGGGCAAGCATGCAAGATTCAGCCCTTCTTGCTCTGAACACCCTTTCAGAATTCTCAGCCATGCATACGGCTCAGAAAGCAGGGTGTCAAATCTTGACCAGTCTCCAAAATTTTAGTCCTGTATATCCAGCTGCCCAAAAGGCATTTGCATTTGCATGGAATCCTCTATCTTTCTATGCACAAAGCAAAATTCATCATTTTATCTAAAATTAGTGTACCACCAAACGTCTCATTTACTTCATTTTTTTTATTATTCGCATGCATATCTTGTAACATCAAACCATGACCACATTACCAAAATTTTAATTAAAGAAAAAAATCATCCGTAATTCCACCAGCCTAGACCAGACCAGTTACTGTTATGACTCATAGTTCCTCCAAGTGTTTACCATTGCATATGTATTCGTACCGTCGTAAGCAGAGTTTACATACCGGATTGTGTCTTGATTGCAATTCTAACTATCCCATAAGAATTTTTCACGTTGCAAAAGTCGTCATAATAAATTATTGCTTCACTGTTTCCCCTGTTTCCAGATATTCCCCCTTCCAGTTCATTTTACACACCTGGTTAACTTTAATCTCATTCACAGCACTGCTTTGCACATCTTTCACGTGCTCAAGAACTTAGGTGAATCCTTACTGCTCCTAAGATGAAATCCAGTCTCCTTAGTCAAGCACTGGAGGCTCCTCCTCTAACGGGAGTCCATTTTTTCCAGCCTTGTCTCCTACTGCAGAACCTCTAAGGCCAACCTGTCCTATTTCTTATGCTACTCACAAAAATAATAGTTGCTTCATTGCCTTCCTTTAAGCCATACCACCTACCTGTAATGTCCTTTGCACTCTTCTTGTAGCTCAGATGCTATTTCCTTTCCAGGAAAGGTTTTTCCAGCTGCCCCATTGTGGTTACTCTCTCTTTAACAAGTTCTACTTGTTACCTGAGCCCTTCATTTGACAAGCTCTGGGACAGTATCACTACCTCTCTGTGTCCTCTGATCTCAGCACAAAGGATGTGCTCAATAAATATTTAGTAATGACGATGGTGATGCCCCTGTCAGCACAGCTGTTCTGCTTTCTACAATAATGAGGAAAGCAGTACAGGAGCATTGGGGAGAAAACTCACTATAAACCTCCTTAAGTGCTGCCAAAAGTCCTAAGAAATTTACATAGTTCTCTTCCAATAACACAGACATAACTAAGGAAGGAGGGAAAGGAGGGAGGGAGGGAGGAAGGAAAGTGAATAATAGGGGCTTATTTTGCATTTTCACATAATCTATTCCCTTTATGCTGTAGCAGAGATAAATGTGAAAGCACTCCTAAATTATGACTTCTCTATTACAAAAAGTCTTGTTGATACATACAATTCACTATTACCAAAATCAACCCAAGTTAATAGCAGACCAACAGTAGTGCATACTGTTTGTATCTCTTTAGCTTATTTTTCCATTCATAGAGATTTTACAGCCTGCTCAAGAAAGAATATTTTAAAATGCATCCACTGGTTGGGCTCATGCTCCTATAAGGGATAGTCACAAATTCTATGATTTTGAGATGTCACCTAATATATGTGGAAGATCGAAAAGGAGCTATCAGGGATTGCTTTCATGACTGCAAACCATCACCCTGAAAGAAGATGTTGCAGAAGAACTTGGGAAAAATTAGACTTTGTGCATAGAATGACGGGGAGGTACTGATGATTTATACATGTGTGGAGTAGGGGTGGTATGTCACCTCTGGGCTTCAATTATAAGAGACTGTCAACCCTCAGAACCAACAGCTCTGTTCATCTGCTGGAACCCCCATACCCCAGCATCCTGTATGCAGAATGTCTTTCTCTTTCTTACTCAGCTACTTTACCTCTCTCTCTCTCTCTCTCTCTCTCTCTCTCTCTCTCTCTCTCTCTCTCTCTCTCTCTCTCTCTCTCTCTCTCTTTTTTTTTGATTTTACAAATTTTATTTTCTCCTCAGTAGTCTTCTCTGTTGTTCCTTTTGTCCTGTTGCTGTTAATTTGTTTGTACTGTCTAGAATACCATGCCTAACTGTCATTTTCTACTATTAGTCTCCAGCTTACAAAAGTGCTTTTTTTTTTTACTGTTGGAGGAGTGCAGGAGACTGTGAAAAGTTGAGACTATACTTCCAGGCAAGCACCTGCTCAGAATTCTCCCTATTTTGAGAAAACTGATGTCTCACCCAACTTTCCCTCTACCTTCTGTATATTCCTGGTCTTCATTAAAAGCATGCATATTTTAAAACAAACAGCTAAGACGACAGAATTTCTATCACATACCACCCTGATCCCATGTTGATAATTATCAAAATCTTTTGAATTCTTGTTACAGTTGCTCTCATTTTTGTACTAATGTACAGGACTTTGGTTCCAGGACCAGAGCAGAGATTGCAGGATCTATTTTAAATTCTGCATCATACATGTTAATAAGTCTTTCTCTCTACTTTCTCCAGAGTGAAAACCAACCTGCTGGACCCTCTAGCTTTGGTAAATTCCTCTTTTCAGCTGGAGAGCAATAGGCTGCTTCTCTTTGCATGACAACTTCTCCCTGCTTTCTAGACTGGCCGGTCTGTTCTCCTTCCATTGGCTTTATCAAATATAACTTACATTTAAGTGTAAAATTTAATGAGTTTTGACAAACATATTTGGTATTGAAATTAGCACTGTGATCATGATTAGAACCCTTTAAGAGGTTGCTATTTGCCCTCTCTGCCTTTATTACACAAACCAGAAAACTATATAAACCACTGTTAGTTCTATAGACCATGGACAATGTCACTTTCCTATCTGTATCCTTGCTTACAACCTCTGTCTTGTTGATCTTTCTCATTACTACAAAAATCTTTAGAATATAAAGGGAACAAGGAAAGTTGAGAAGAAGGGAGGGAATGGGAGGAAAGAATCATTACACTGGCTTATTTAAATAAGAAAAATGCTAGACTATTTTCACATGATTGCTGGGTTTTCCTCCACCTGTAGAATGTGGCTATACCTCTGTGCTGTGAATAATTTGTCTTTCATTAAAGAGTTTATTTCCCCCCATATTGGGCTTATAGGCTTGCTTTCTTCTTTCTTTTATTTCTGTTTTGTTTCTTTTCAGAGATGCTAGTCTATAAAATGTGGCCACTTACTTCTTCCTGATCAATAATCTACTTTGAAAGGCCAGTTCTCAAAAGAGTACATTTATATTGGTCACCACAAGTTAGCTTATTTTCCAGGAGTTTCATTTTACATACAACAAACTCTTTACTGAGCATTTATTATGTATAAGCCAAGTCTTCACCTTGTCTTGCTTACTTAGAACTAGAAAATACTTTTTGGAGGGAGGGGCCAAGATGGCAGCTTAGTAATGTGTGCGTTTTAGTTCGTCCTCCAGAACAACTACTAAATAACCAGAAACAGTACAGAACAGCTCCCGGAGCCACGTCAGTGACAGGACACACTGCGTACCCAAGTTGGGACCAGCTGGACCGGCTGCAAGCCCCCCCAAAACCGTGAGTTCCCCAAGCTGCAGTGGCCAGCGGCCGGTGCCCCTCCCCCACAGCCGGCTTCCTAGAGGGAAAGGAAAGAGACTCTAAACCTGGTCAAGGCAGAGGTGGCTCATTGGGCTCATGGAAAAAGAGGAAAGGGGAGGAAATGGAGGCTTTAGTGGCTGTGTCTCTACGGAGACTTGGCAGCCTCTGGATTCAGTGGCAGGACTTCTCAGGCTGCAACTGCCCCAGACATAGGCAGAAACGGGCTGCTTTCAGGGCTGTCTCCCACCTGTGCCTTCCCCAGGAGAGGGGTGAAGCCCAACTCAGGTGGAATCCCTCCCTCAAGGAATTCAGACCCCAGGGCTTGGCAATTTGAAGCCATTAAAACCAGCCTACAACCTCTCCTCCATCTCCACCACGCCCCCAGCAGGGAGAGTCTTCCAAAGTTAAAAGTGCCGCAACATCTTTTGCTGGTGCAACCCGCAGGCAGACGTGCCACATACTGGGCAGGATAAGAAAAACAGAGCCCAGAGACTTCACAGGAAAGTCTTTTAACCTGCTGGGTCTCACCCTCAGGGAAAACCGAAGCAGGTGACTCCTTGCCCCTGATAGGAGGCCAGTTTAGTCCGGGAAAACCCGGCTGGAGTCTATAATACCTACGTAGACCCTCCTAAGGGTGCGGAGGGAAAAGGCACCATACAAGCAGGGCAAGAAACAAGAAAACAAGAACTGAAAAATTATCCTCTGTTAAATAAAACCTAAGCTAGAGGTCCAGAAAAAGCTGAACTGAAGGTCAAAGAACAGATAGACAACAAATTCATCTAGCAAGAAAACCCTAGGTAAGAGAAGTGAAAGCAATCACCAGAATAAACTAATTAAGGTAATTAAATGTCTAGACGCCAGCAAAAAATAACAAATCACACCAGGAAAATTGAAGATATGGCCCAGTCAAAGGAACAAACCAATAGTTCAAATGAGATAGAAGAGCTGAAACAACTAATTCAGAATATACAAACAGACCTGGAAAACCTCATCAAAAACCAAATCAATGAATTGAGGGAGGATATGAAGAAGGCAAGGAACGAACAAAAAGAAGAAATGGAAAGTCTGAAAAAACAAATCACGGAACTTATGGGAATGAAAGATACAGCAGAAGAGTTGAAAAAAACAATGGAAACCTACAATGGTAGATTTCAAGAGACAGAGGTTAGGATTAGTGAACTGGAGGACGAACATCTGAAATCCGACAAGATACAGAAACTATAGGGAAAAAAATGGAAAAATATGAGCAGGGACTCAGGGAATTGAATGATAATATGAAGCACACAAATATACGTGTTGTGGGGGTCCTGGAAGGAGAAGAGAAGGGAAAAGGAGGAGAAAAACTAATGGAAGAAATTATCACTGAAAATTTCCCAACTCTTATGAAAGACCTAAAATTACAGATCCAAGAAGTGCAGCGTACCCCAAAGGGAATAGATCCAAATAGACGTTCTCCAAGACACTTACTAGTCAGAATGTCAGAGGTCAAAGAGAAACAGAGGATCTTGAAAGCAGCAAGACAAAAGCAATCCATCACATACAAGGGAAATCCAATAAGACTATGTGTAGATTTCTCAGCAGAAACCATGGAGGCGAGAAGACAGTGGGATGATATATTTAAATTACTAAAAGAGAAAAACTGCCAACCAAGAATTCTATACCCAGCAAAATTCTCCTTCAAAAATGAGGGAGAAATTAAAACATTTTCAGACAAAAAATCACTGAGAGAATTTGTGACCAAGAGACCAGCTCTGCAAGAAATACTAAAGGGAGCACTAGAGACAGATATGAAAAGACGGAAGAGAGAGGTGTGGAGAAGAGTGTAGAAAGAAGGAAAATTAGATATGACATACAAAATACAAAAGGCAAAATGGTAGAGGAAAGTACTACCCAAACAGTAATAACACTAAATGTTAATGGATTGAGCTCTCCAATCAAAAGACATAGACTGGCAGGATGGATTAAAAAACAGGATCCTTCTATATGCTGTCTACAGAAAACACATCTTAGACCCAAAGATAAACATAGGTTGAAAGTGAAAGGTTAGGAAAAGATATTTCATGCAAATAACTACCAGAAAACAGCAGGAGTAGCCATACTAATATCCAACAAATTAGACTTCAAATGTAAAACAGTTAAAAGAGACAAAGAAGGATACTATGTACTAATAAAAGGAACAATTCAACATGAAGACATAACAATCATAAATATTTATGCACTGAACCAGAATGCTCCAAAATACATGAGGCAAACACTGCAAACACTGAAAAGGGAAATAGACACATCTACCATAATAGTTGGAGACGTCAATGCCCTACTCTCATCAATGGACAGAACATCTAGACAGAGGATCAATAAAGACACAGAGAATTTAAATATTACAATAAATGAGCTAGACTTAACAGACATTTATAGGACATTACACCCCACAACAGCAGGATACACATTTTTCTCAAGTGCTCATAGATCATTCTCAAAGATAAACCATATGCTGGGTCACATACAAGTCTCAACAAATTTAAAAAGATTGAAATCATACAAAACACTTTCTCAGATCATAAGGGAATGAAGTTGGAAATCAATAAGAGGCAAAGCGCCGGAAAATTCACAAATATGTGGAGGCTCAAAACACACTCTTAAACAACCAGTGGGTCAAGGAAGAAATTACAAGAGAAATCAGTAAATATCTTGAGGCAAATGAAAATGAAAACACAACATATCAAAACTTATGGGATGCAGCAAAGGCAGTGCTAAGAGGGAAATTTATAAATGCCTATATCAAAAAAGAAGAATGGGCAAAAATACAGTAATTAACTGTCCACTTGGAAGAACTGGAGAAAGAACAGCAAACTAACCCCAAAGCAAGCAAAAGGAAAGAAATAACAAAGATTAGAGCAGAAATAAATGAAATTGAGAACATGAAAACAATTGAGAAAATCAATAAAACCATAAGTTGGTTCTATGAGAAAATCAATAAGATTGATGGACCCTTAGCAAGATTGACAAAAAGAAGAAGAGAGAGGATGCAAATAAATAAGATCAGAAATGGAAGAGGAGACATAACCACTGGCCCCACAGAAATAAAGGAGGTAATAACAGGATACTATGAACAACTTTATGCAAATAAATACAACAATGTAGATGAAATGGACAAGTTCCTAGAAAAGCATGAACAACCAACTTTGACTCAAGAAGAAATAGATGACCTCAACAAATCAATCACAAGTAAAGAAATTGAATCAGTCATTAAAAAGCTTCCCAAAAAGAAAAGTCTAGGGCCAGACGGCTTCACATGTGAATTCTACCAAACATTCCAGAAAGAATTAGTACCAATCCTGCTCAAACTCTTCAAAAAAATTGAAGTGGAGGGAAATTACCTAATTCATTCTATGAAGCCAGCATCACCCTCATACCAAAACCAGGCAAAGATATTACAAAAACAAAAACAAAAACAAAAACTACAGACCAATCACTCTAATGAATATAGATGCAAAAATTCTCCACAAAATTCTAGCAAATTGAATCCAGCAACACATTAAAAGAATTATACATCATGACCAAGTAGGATTCATCCCAGGTATTCAAGGATGGTTCAACATAAGAAAATCAATTAATGTAATACACCATATCAACAAATCAAAGCAGAAAAATCACATGATCATCTCAATTGATACAGAGAAGACATTTGACAAAATTCAACATTCTTTCCTGTTGAAAACACTTCAAAGGATAGGAATACAAGGGAATTTCCTTAAAATGATAAAGGGAATATATGAAAAACCCACAGCTAATATTGTCCTCAATGGGGAAAAACTGAAAACTTTCCCCCTAAGATCAGGAACAAGACAAGGATGTCCACTATCACCACTGTTATTCAACATTGTGTTGGAAATTCTAGCCAGAGCAATTAGACAAGAAAAAGAAATACAAGGCATCAAAATTGGAAAGGAAGAAGTAAAACTATCACTGTTTGCAGATGATATGATACTATATGTCGAAAACCCTGAAAAATCCACAGCAAAACTACCAGAGCTAATAAACGAGTACAGCAAAATGGCAGGTTACAAGATCAACATTCAAAAATCTGTAGTGTTTCTATACACTAGTAATGAACAATCTGAGGGGGAAATCAAGAAACAAATTCCATCTACAATTGCAACTAAAAGAATAAAATACTTAGGAATAAATTTAACTAAAGAGACAAAAGACTATACAAAGAAAACTACAAGAAACTGTTAAAAGAAATCACGAAGACCTAAATAGATGGAAGGGCATACCGTGTTCATGAACTGGAAGACTAGATATAGTTAAGATGTCAATTTTACCTAAATTGATTTACAGATTCAATGAAATACCAATCAAAATCCCAACAACTTAATTTTCAGAAATAGAAAAACCAATAAGCAAATTTATCTGGAAGGGCAGGGTGCCCCAAATTGCTAAAAGTATCTTGAGGAAAAAAAAACGAAGCTGGAGGTCTCACGCTGCCTGACTTTAAGGAATATTATGAAGCCACAGTGGTCAAAACAGCATGGTACTCTCATAAAGATAGATATATTGACCAATGGAATCAAATAGAGTGTTCAGATATAGACCCTCTCATCTATGGACATCTGATCTTTGATAAGGCAGCCAAGCCAACTCACCTGGGACAGAACAGTCTCTTCAATAAATGGTGACTAGAGAACTGGATATCCATATGCGAAAGAATGAAAGAGGATCTGTATCTCACACCCTATACAAAAGTTAACTCAAAATGGATCAAGGATCTAAACATCAGGTCTAAGACCATAAAACAGAGGAAAATGTAGGGAAATATCTTATAAATGTTATAATTTATACACCCAAAGTAAGAGCATTGAAGAAAGAAAGAAAGAAAGAAATGGGAACTCCTCAAAATTAAACACTTTTGTGCATCAAAGAACTTCATCAAGAAAGTAAAAAGACAGCCTCCCCAATATTTGGAAATGATATATCGGATAAAGGTCTAGTATCCAGAATTTATAAAGAGATTGTTCAACTCAACAACAACAAAAAGACAGCCAACCCAATTACAAAATGGGAAAAAGACTTGAACAGACACTTCTCAGAAGAGAAAATACAAATGGCCAAAAGGCACATGAAGAGATGCTCAACATCCCTGGCCATTAGAGAAATGCAAATCAAAACCACAATGAGATATCATCTCACACCCACCAGAATAGCTATTATCATCAAAACAGAAAATGACAAGTGCTGGAGAGGATGTGGAGAAAGAGGCACACTTATTCACTGTTGGTGAGAATGTCAAAGGGTGCAACCACTGTGGAAGGCAGTTTGGCGGTTCCTCAAAAAGCTGAATATAGAATTGCCATATGACCCAGCAATACCATTGCTAGGTATCTACTCAGAGGACATAAGGGCAAAGACACAAATGGACATTTGCACACCAATGTTTATAGCAGCATTATTTACAATTACAAGGAGATGGAAACAGCCAAAATGTCCATCAACAGATGAGTGGCTAAACAAACTGTGGTATATACATACGATGGAATATTATGCAGCTCTAAGACAGAATAAACTTATGAAGTATGTAACAACATGGATGGACCTTGAGAACATTATGCTGAGTAAGACTAGCCAAAAACTAAAGGACAAATGCTGTATGGTCTCGTTGATATGAACTGACATTAGTGAATAAACTTGGAATATTTTGTTCATAACAGAGACCATCAGGAGATAGAAATAGGGTAAGATATTGGGTAATTGGAGCTGAAGTGATACAGACTGTGCAACAGGACTGGATACAAAAACTCAGAAATGGACAGCACAATACTACCTAACTGTAGTATAATTATGTTAAAACACTGAATGAAGCTGCATGTGAGAATGATAGAGGGAGGAGGGCTGGGGACATATTGAAATCAGAAAGAAAGATAGATGTTAAAGATTGAGATGGTATAATCTAGGAATGCCTAGAGTGTATAATAATAATGAAATGTACAAGGTACAATTTAAAAAATGTTTTTGCATGAGGAAGAACAAAGGAATGTCATTATTGCAGGGTACTGAAAATAGATGGTAATTAATATTTTAAAATGTCACCTTCTGTGTGAGACTAAAGCAAAAAATGTTTATTTGGTAGAAAATTAATATTTTGACTAGTGCATTTTCTAATATAACTTATGTAGATAGTTTGATTGAATGCCATAAGTATTTAGAATCTCAGGTAGGACATGAGATTTTGGTGGTTTGTCCAGAGTGATGCCCTGATGAATCCCAGAGTGATTCGATCAGTGAGTGGAGAAGTATCTGCAAAGCCCCCTTCGGGGAGTGGTGAGAACAGGGAGAAATTCAACTTCCCCAAGTTGAATTCTTGATATTCTCACAAACAGTGTGGACAACCAAAGCTATAGGCAGAGCCCCCAGTCTTGGGGTTTGTTCATATGAAACTTAACCCCACAAAGGATAGGTCAGGCCTACTTAAAATTAGGCCTAAGAGTCACCCCCAAGAGAGCCTCTTTTGTTGCTCAGATGTGGCCCCTCTCTCCAGCCAATACAACGAGCAGTCTCACCACCCTACCCCTCTCTACGTGGGACATGACTCCCAGGGGTGTGGACCTTCCTGGAAACATGGGACAGAGATCCTGGAATGAGCTGAGACTCAGCATCAAGGGATTGAGAAAACCTTCTCCACCAAAAGAGGGAAGAAGGAAATAAGACAAAATGTCAATGGCTGAGAGATTCCAAACAGAGTTGAGAGGTTATCCTGGAGGTTATTCTTATGCATCAAGTAGATATCACCTTGTTATTCAAGATGTAATGGAGAGGCTGGAGGGAACTGCCTGAAAATGTAGAGCTGTGTTCCAGTAGCCATGTTTCTTGATGATAACTGAATTTGATATAGCTTTCACAATGTGACTGTGTGATTGTGAAAACCTTGTGTCTGATGCTCCTTTTATCTACCTTATCAACAGATGAGTAGAACATATGGAATAAAAATAAATAATAGGGGGAAGAAACATTAAAATAAATTTAGTTTGAAATGCTAGTGATCAATGAAGACAAGGGGTAAGGGGTATGATAGGTATAATCTTTTTTTTTTCTTTCCTGTGTTTGTTTCATTTCTTTTTCTATTGTCTTTTTGTTTCTTTTTCTGAATTAATGCAAATGTTCTAAGAAATGATGAATATGCAACTAGGTGATGATATTGTGAATTATTGATTATGTATGTTTTATTTTGTTTCTTATTTTTTAATTAATAAATAAATTTTAAAAAAGAAAATACTTTTTGTCCTTTCCTGCATTACGTAGGATGACTTTTTTTATACTCAATTCATAACCGTAGGAGCATTTGTTAACATTTAACCCTACACAAATAGCATTGTGTTTTTTAGTTCAAGTGCCACTTGATGTTTATTAGATTTTTGCTTTAAATGTTTTAATTGGAGGTCAGTTAATTTATCTTGTAATATATATTAAAAGACTTCTATCCCAAATCTTTCGATCTACAACATACCTCAGTTCCAACTCGGCACTTCTGAAGCTTCAATCTTGAGACCTAGGCTAACACTAAAATCATACCTATGTCAAGGTCATTCTAGTAATTCAGTCTGCAATTCACAGTTTTTCTTGAAATCTTAACAGTTCTTTGCACCTGCAAGGTACTCAAGAGTATTTGGAACTTTAGGTCTTAAATCTCAAAAACAACAATGGAAAGAATACCTAGGAATAAATCTTGTCCGCCTTGGATTTGGCAAAAGATTCTTATCAGATATGATACCAAAAAGCACAAGCAACAAAAGAAAATTAGATAAATCGGACTTGATCAAAATTAAAATCTTTCCTGCTTCAAAGGATACCATAAAGAAAGAGAAAAGACAACCCCCAGAATATGAGAAAATGTTTGCAAATCATATATCTGATAAAGATCTGGCATCCAGAATATATAAAGAACTTTTATAACTCAATGACAACAAAGCAGGGAACCCAGTTAAAAACAGACAGGGGTTATGAATAGATATTTCTCAAAATAAGATAGAAAAATGGCCAATAAAGCACATAAAAAGAGGCTCAACATCACTAGTCATTAGGGAAATGCAGATAGAAACAACAATGAAAAATCATATCACACCCACTAGGATGACTATAATAATAAACAAACAAATAAACAAACAGAAATAACAAGTTAGTGAGGATGCGGAGAAATTGCAGCCACTGTGGAAAGTGGTTTGATTGTTCTTCAATCCATTAAACACAAAGTTACTCTATAAACCAGAAATTCCATTCCTTGATATATTACCCCAAAGAATTGAAAGCAGGTATTCAAACAAAAATATATACACAAATATTCATAGCAGCATAGCCAAGAGGTAGAAACAACCCAAATGTCCACCAATGGATGAATGGATAAAAAAACATGGTGTATTGATAGGCTGGAATACTATTCATCCATTAAAAGGAATAAATACTAATTCTTGCTGCAATCTGGATAAACTTTGAAAATATTATACTATGTGAGAGAAGCCAGACACAAGGAAACTGGTTGGGATGCTGTTGCAACAGCTGAATATGAAGATTGTGCCTCAACCACATAGTGTCAAGAAGATGGAGGAATGGGATGGATGTGAGACTATTTCTGAGATAGGATCAATCAATAAACACAATAGTATTGATTTTGTGAGCATTTGCTCTATGCCGCGGCACATTGACAACTCCCATCTTTTCTCCCCTACTGTCTCACAGGCCCTTGTTAGTTTCATGGTATGAAATAAATGAAAATGTCATTTGAGCCAAGTCACAAACAAGCTTCTGGTTTCAGAATTTCCCCCCATTTTGGTGTGAGGCTGTCACCCACGTACCTGGCAAGTTCCTTAAGAAGAGGGATTGTGCCTTTTTCCTTATATCATGTCTTACCCCTATTGTCATGCTTGTCTCAAAGAAGGAGCTCAATAAATACTTAAATAAATGAGTATGTGAATTCAAAAGGAATATTTCTTGGTGTATTTGTCACACTACTAACATTAAGGGGAAAAATACAGATACATTAAAGAATTACGAAACTTTGGCGACATCACTGCTGAAGTTGCAGGTGTCGAAGCAACCTTTTAAGACAAAACGTTGCCCTTACTCAATCCTTGCTGTATAAGAATCTGTCCTCTTAATCAGTGAATTGTATTGGTCTCGATTACTGTCCCACTGTCAAACCTATTGTACGTGCATTTTGGGGTAAACAAGTGTCTGATTCATATCAGTCTGAAAAAAACTATCCCAAGCTCTGAACGCCTGTGAAAAGAATATCACACTAACACCCAAGTAATATGGGTGCAAATGTTTCCTTGAACTTGTCTTTAAAATTGTGTCCACTTTGTTTTTTTATTTCCTTGCTTTGTATATATGCTATACTATGCAATAAAAATAAGTAAAAAAAATTGTGTCAACTTGATCTCAAGAATTCCTCAATAAAATAAAGGACCTCCTTGTTTCTCCTAATGTGCCTGGCTTGCCTGATATAAATTCTATCTGTTGGACCTCTTATCTTTGAGGACAGAAGCAGACCCCTTTGAAAAATCTGGCTCATAATGAGATCCCTTCCCCAGAAAATTTTAGTTCAGGCATAATTCCCAAAAGGGAAGGCTTTGAACATATTGGGGATGGGGAGAAAGCAATTAGATTGGTAATTCAAAGTTTAGAACATACATTCCCAATGTTTAGAGCCTAATAAAGGCGTTAACAAAGAACAATTAAAGAAAGTCTCGAGAAGGAACCAGAGAAAAAAGAAAAATGAATTATTTGATGTGTGAATACTAGTCTCTAAATACGTGTGTGTATTTCTTTCTTTTTTTTTTTTTACTTAGTGAGTTTGGTCTGCTAATTATGACACAAAATATGGAGGAAAGGTCACATATTTTCCTTTAGAATTCATTTGTGCAGTCCAAAGATAAATGCTAACCTTTTTTCATGTCACAATCTGCTAGAGCTATAGGACTCTCATTTCCCTCCATGACCTAAGGCTGCTTTGAAGACAGCCCACATTCTTGACACTGATTTAGTAGATGGAGATGGAAGAAAATGTTGGAGAAGTGATGAAAGGAATACGAAGGAAAACGAGATTTGGGGAACGAATGGGTTTCCATGGAATGTGGCAGTACTGGACGTTCGCCATCTGCCTCTCTAGAACCATTCCACCCACAAGGGCTCTGCTCTGTGTCACAGAGGGACGGACTTGCATGGACTGTATTAGTTAAGACCTTGACTTCTGTCTTCCAGTTAGCACCAGCGAGTGCTCTGATCTACCGGCAGAAACTCTGGGGTGGGAACAGGGAGGTCAGGGTGTCCATTCCCCTGTTTCTGTCTCTGATGAACTTCTGATTGGCTGGACGCTTCCACCTAAAGCGTAGTTTTCTGGAAGGGGTCTCCTTCTATGGCAATTCTCCATGGGTGGTGGTACCTGCTCTCCCCTTTGAGGCCTGCAGGTGCAAATGGCTCTCTACTGTTGATAGCCTTGGGATGCTTTACCCACCTCTGTTGATTTTTCCCTTAACCTTTCCTATAGCTTTGTCAATGTCCCATCATTAATATGTCTCAAACCCACTTGAATGTACTATCTGTTCCCTTTTTTTTTTTCCCAAGGGGAAGAGTAAAAAAAATTTTTTTAATTATGGAAATTGTAAGGATACAGAGAAATCCTGCAGAAAGTAGACAGTTGCCATATACCCCCTTCACAATGCAGTTTTCCCTGTTATTAAAAGCTATGTTAGCGTGCTAACTTTGTTACAACTGATAAAACAATATTATTATAATTACACTATTAACTATAAACCATGGTTTACATTAGAGTTCATTGTGTGTACAATTTTATGGTTTTTAATTTTTCCAGTAACATATATGCAACCTAAAATTTCCTCTTTTAGACACATTCAAATATAAAGCTCAGTGTTGTTAATTACATTTACAACATCATGCTACCATCACCATCATCCATTACCAAAACTTTCCCACCACCCAAACAAAAACATGAACAACTTAAGCTCTAATTTCTCATTCCTTACCTGTACTCTGGACCCTGGTAACCTGTATTCTAGTTTCTGACTTTATGAATTTGTACATTCTAGTTATTTCATATCAGTGAGATAATACAATATTTGCAAAATTCTGTCTGATTTATTTCATTCAATATGATGTCGTCAAGGTTCATCTGTGTTGATGCATGTAAGAGAACTTAATTGCTTTTGATGGCTGTATAATATTCCATTGTGTGTATATATACCACATTTAGTTTAACCATTCACCTATTGATGGACATGACATCATGACACTGGATTGCTCTCATCCATGGCAACTATGAATAACACTGCTGTGAACACTAACATGTAAATATTTGTTTGAGATCCTCCTTTCAATTCTATATATATACTAGAAGTGCAATTGCTAGGTCATATAGTAATCCTATACTTTGTTTTCTGAAGAACCACAAAACTGTTTTCCACCATGGCTGCACCATTGTACATTCCCACCAACTATGAACAAGTGTTCTTATTTCTCCACATACTCTCCAACACTTGTAGCTTTCTGCTTTTTATTTTTTTAATAGTAGCCATTCTAGTGGGTGTGAAATGAAATCTCATTGTGGTTTTGACTTTTATTTCCCAATAGCCATTCATGCTGAATATCTTTTCATATGCATTTTATCCATTTGTATATCCTTTTTGAAGAAATGAAGTCTTTTGTCCTTTTTGGGGGGATAAATACATATATAGAGATAATTTTTATTGATAAAACAACATACAAACATACACATTCTTAACATGCAAACATTCCATACATGGCGTATAATCAATGGCTCACAATATCATCACATAGCTATATTCATCACCATGATCCTTTTTTAGAACATTTGCATCACTCCAGAAAAGAAAATAAGAGAAAAGAAAAAACTCATACATACCATACCCCTAATCCCTTCCTCTCATTGACCACTAGTATTTCCATCTACCCAATTTAACATTTGTTCCCCCTGTTATTATTTTTTTAATCCATATTTTTTACTCATCTGTCCAGTATCCTAGATAAAGGGAGCATCAACCACAAGATTTTCACAATCACAGTCACATGTAAAAGCTATATCATTATACAATTATCTTCAAGAAACAAGGCTACTGGAACACAGTTCTACAGTTTCAGTCACTCAAATACACCATAAACTAAAAAGGGATATCTATATAATGTATAAGAATAACCTCCAGGACAACCTCTTGACTCTGAAATCTCTCAGCTACTGACACTTCATTTTTTCTCATTTCTCTCTTGCCCCTTCTGGTCAAGAAGTTTTTCTCAACCCCTTGATGCCGGGTCCCAGCTCATCCCAGGATTTCTGTCCCATGTTGCCAGAGAGATTTATACCCCTGGGAGTCATGTCCCACGTAGTGGGAGAGGGCAGTGAGTTCACATGCCGTGTCAACTTAGAGAGAGAGAAAGAGGCCACATCTGAGAAACAAAAGAAGTTCTCTGGGGGTGACTCTTAGGTCTAATTTTAAGTAGGCTTAGCCTTTCCTTTTCAGGAATAAGTTTCATAAGGGTAACCCCCAAGATCGAGGGCTCAGCCTATTGATTTGGTTGTCACCACCACTTGCAAGAGTATCAGAAATTGTCCCAACAGGGAAGTTGAATCTTTCCCCCTTTCTCCCGATTCCCCTAAGGGGACTTTGCAAATTCTTTATTCACTGTCCAAGTCACTCTGGGATTTATCAGGGCATCACCTGGACACACCTAACCTGGACACACCTACAAAATCACATGCCTTATTCAAGATTCCCTGTACTTATGGTATTCAACTAAACTGACCAGACAGGTTAAATTAGGAAATACACTACCCAAAATATAAATTTTGCACCAAATAAACATCTGTCTCTTTTGTGTCACATAGAAGCTGAAGTTTTAAGATATGGCTTTTGTCCAATTTTAAAATGGGTTGCTTGCCTTTTTTATTGTTGAGCTGTAGGATTTCTTTATATATTCTGGATATTAAACTTAATCTGATATACAGTTTCCAAATATTTTCTCCCATTGTGCAGGCCATCTTTTCACCTTTTAACAAAGTCCTTTGATACACAAAAGTTTTTAATATTTAGGAGGTCTCATTTATCCGTTTTTTCTTTTAATGCTTGTGCTTTGGGTGTAAAGTCTAAGAAACCCATTTCCTAACACAAGGTCTAGTAGATGCCTCTCTTCACTTTCTTCTAGGAGTTTTATAGTTCTGGTTCTCACATTTAGGTCTTTGGTACATTTTGAGTTAATTTTTTTTATGTGTTATGAGATTCTTTTGCATATGGATATCCAGTTTCCCAGCACCATTTGTTGAAAAGCCTATTCTTTGCCAATTGAATTGACATGGCAGCCTTATCAAAAATCAATTGGCCATAGATGTGAGGATCTATTTCTGAACTCTCAATATATCTATCCTGTGTTGGTACCCTTCTGTTTTGACCACTGTAGCTTTGTAATATGGGTTAAAGTCAGGAAGTATGAGTCCTTCAACTTCATCCTCCATTTTCAAGAAGGTTTTCTGGGGGCTATTTTGGTCCTCTTACCCTTCCAAGTAAATGTGATAAATGGCTTGTTCATTTCAGCTTTTCCAACAGCAATGTCGGCCGGAATTTTTATTGCGATTGTGTTGAATCTGTAAATCATTTTGGATAGAACTGACATCTTACCAATATTTAGTTTTCTGATCCATGGATATGAATGTCCTTCCATTTATTTAGGAATCCTTTGATTTCTTTAAACAATGTTTTGTACTTTATATCCCTGGTTAAAGTTATTCCTAGATATTTGATTCTTTTAGTTGACATTGCAAATGGAATTTTTTCTTGATTCCCTCCTCATATTACTCATTATTAGTGTACAGAAACACTACTGATTTTTGCACATTGATTTTGTACCTCACCAACATTGCTGAATTCGTTTATTAGTTCTAGTGACTTTGTTGTAGATTTTTCAGGATTTTCTCTACATAGGATCATGTTATCTGTAATAGGGAAAGTTTTACTTCTTCCTTTCTGCAGTAGTTAGGTTCAGGTGTCAACTTGACCAGGTGATGGTGCCTAGTTCTGTTGCTGTGTACGTGAGTCAATGGCATGTGAACATCATCTGTTGCTGTGTACGTGAGTCAATGGCATGTGAACATCATCTGTTGCTGTGTACGTGAGTCAATGGCATGTGAACATCATCTGTTGCTGTGTACGTGAGTCAATGGCATGTGAACATCATCTGTTGCTGTGTACGTGAGTCAATGGCATGTGAACATCATCTGTTGCTGATTACATCTGCAGTCAGCTAGGAGGCATGCCTGCTGCAGTGAATGATGTCTGATTTAATTGGCTGGATGCTTAAATGAGAGAGCTCAACATAGCACAGCCCTCGCAGCTCAGCCCAGGCCTTTGGAGAATGCAGAAAGGAATCACCCCAGGGAAAGTTGTTGGAACCCAGAGACCTGGAGAGAAGGTCAGCAGAGATCACCCTGTGCCTTCCCACGTAAGAAAGAACCTCAGCTGAAAGTTAGCTGCCTTTCCTCTGAAGAGCTACACGTTTTTAATGAAATAAATCCCCTTTTATTAAAAGCCAATCCATCTCTGGTGTGTTGCATTCCAGCAGTTAGCAAGCTAGAACATTTCCAGTTTGGAAGCCTTGTATTTCTTTCACATGTCTAACTGCTCTAGCTAGAACTACTAACACAATGTTGAATAGTAGTGATGACAGTGGGCATCCTTGTCTTTTTCTAGAGCTTAGAGGGGAAGCTTTCAGTCTTTCACCATTGAGTATGATGTTACTCTGGGTTTCTCATTTATACCCTTAATCATGTTGAGGACATTTCCTTCTATCCCTACTTTTCTATGCATTTTTATCATGAAAGGATGCTGGATTTGTCAAATGCCTCTTTTGCATCAATCAAGATGATTAGGGGTTTTTTCCCCTTCATTTTGTTAATGTGGTATCTTACATTAATTGATTTTCTAATTTTGAACCACCTTTGCATACCTGGGACAGATCATGGTATATAATTCTTTTAACATGTTTTTGGATTCAATTTGCAAGTATTTTTTTTTATAATTTTTGCACCTATATTCATAAGAGAAATTAGTCTGCAATTTTATTTTCTTGTAGTATCTTTATCTGGCTTTGGTATTAAGGTGTTGTTGGCCTTATAGAATAAGTTAGTTGGTGTTTTAGTTTGCTAAGTTGCTGGAAAAAGATACCATAATATGAGTTGGCTTGTAACAGTGGGCGTTGATTAACTTATAAGCTTACAGTTTTAAAGCCAAGAAAATATTCAAATCTGGGCATCATCAAAAAAATGTTTTCTTTCCAAAGAATGGGTGTTGGCAATCCTGGACTCCTCTGTCACATGGCAAGGCACAGGGCAGCATCTACTGATCATTCTCTTCTCTTCCCGGTTTGTTGTTTTTAAATTCTTGCTTCTGTGACTTTCTTTCTCTTTGTCTGAACTTCATTCTCTTGTAAAGGACTCCAGTAAGAGGATTGAGACACACCCAGAATGAGGTAGGTTATACCTCAACCTGAGTAGCCATACCCAAAGTTCTATTTACAATCGGTCTGCACCTGTAAGAATGGATTAAATTTAAGAACATACTTTTCTGGTGTACATATATCTTCAAACCACTACAGGTAGTACTCTCTCTTCTTCAAATTTTTGGAAGAATTTGAGCAGGATTGGTATTAATTCTTCTTGGAATGACTGGTAGCATTCACCTGTGAAACCATCAGGTCCAGCCTAGTCTTTCCTTTGTTGGAAGATTTATTTATTTTTTAATATTTTTATTGAGAAATCTTCATACACATACATTCCATACATGGTATACAATCAGTGGCTCACAATATCATCATAGTGTTGTGTATTCATCACCATGGTCATTTTTAGAACATTTGAATCACTCCAGAAAAAGAAATAAAAAGAAAAAAGAAAAAACTCATGCATATCCTACCCCTTACCCCTCCATCTCATTGACCACTAGGATTTCCATCTACCCAATTTATTTTAGCCTTTGTCTGCCTTATTATTTACTTATTTTTTATCCATATTTTTTTACTCATCTATTTGTACCTTGGATAAAAGGAGCATCAGACACAAGGTTTTCACAATTGCACATATTGTAAAAGTTATATTTTTATACAGTCATCTTCAAGAATCAAGGCTACGAGAATACAGCTCATCGTTTCAGGTATCTCCCTCCATCAACTCTAATAAACCATAAACTGAAAAGAGATATTTTCTATATAATGCATATGAATAACCTCCAGGATAACTTCTTGACTCTGTTTGAAATCTCTCAGCTACTTAAACTTTATCTTGTCACATATCTTTCTTCCCTCTTTTGTTAAGAAGGCTTTCTCAATCCCTTGATGCTGGGTCCCAGCCCATCCATGGATTTCTGTCCCATGTGGCCAGGGAGATTTACACCCCTGTAAGTTATATACATGTAGTGGGGAGGGCAGTGAGTTCAGCTGCCAAGTTGGAATAGAGAGAGAAGCCACATCTGAGCAACAAAAGAGGTTTTCTGGGGATGACTCTTTGGCACAATTTTAAGTAAGCTTAGCCTATTCTTTGCAGGATTAATTTCATAGAAGTAAACCCCAAGGTTGAGAGCCCAGCCTATTGATTTGCTTGTCCCTACTGCTTGCTAGAATATCAGAAATTCTTCAAATGGGGAAGCTGAGTGTTACTCCTTTCTCCCTTTGGGGGACTTTGCAAATACTTCTGTATTCATTACCCAAATTGCTCTGGGATGTATCAGGCATCACACTTACTTGGACAAAGCAACAAAATCTCACACCCTATTCAAGATTTCATGTACTTGTGGTATTCAACTAAACTGACCATACAAGTTAAATTAGGAAATGTGTGACCTAAAATATACATTTTGCACCAAATAAATATCTCTACCTTTAAGTCTCACACAGAAGTTGAAGTTTTAAAATATGGACGATATCATGATTTACTCTGTATTCTGATATTCCTTAGTCCTATCCAGATCAGCTTCATTAATATCTCTACTTGAAGTCTGATCACTTTTTCAACTTTTTAAACAGTTCCTGTGTGGGGTACTGCTGACTTTCACAGCTTCATAGCTCTAACTCTGAGTCTCAGATGTCACATAAATACCTGAAGTTTCTGGGAATGACCAGGTTGTAAACAGCTCAGTATCTCGGAGTTTAGGAATAAAAGTTACACCTCCTGAATATATGTTACTGCTGCAAGAGTTTATAATCCAGGACCCTTTACAATAGGCCCCAACCTGATAACCCATGTTCTCAACTTCAGTTCACCAAGTTTTTATGTTATTGTTAGTCCATATGATTGAAGTGTGATAATATTTGTCTTTTTGTTCCTGACATTTCATTCAAGATACAGTCCTTAAGGCTCATCAACCTAGTTGCATGCCTCACAACTTCATTCCTTCTTGCATCTGCTCAGCAGTCCATTGTATGTATACACCATACTTCATTCACCCTTCCATCCTCAGTAGTTGTACCTTTAGGCCACCTCTATCCATTGTGAATCTTGAACATTGACACCATAAACACCAGTGTACAAATGTCCATTTATATCTGTTGGGAGATTTTTCATGACTGATTTAATGTCCTGCAATTGGTCTGTTGAGGTACTTTGATAGCATCTAGAGTCAGTGTAGGTGGTTTGGGTGTTTCTAGGAATTTATCCATTTATCTAGGTTGTTTAATTTGTTGGCATATATTTGTTCATATTATCCTTTCATGGTCTTTTTTATTTCTATGAGGTCAGTAGTAATTTCTTACCTCTCATTTTGAATTTTATATATTTGTGTATTCTTTTTTCTTTGTCAGTCTTGCTGATGGTTTGTAGTTTAATTTACTTTCTCAAAAAAAAAACTTGTGGTTTTAAAATTTTTCTATTATTTTTTGAATGTTCAATTTCACTTATTTCTACTCTAATCTTTGTTACTTCTTTCCTTCTCCCTGCTAAGGGATTAGTTTGCTGTTCTTTTTCTTTCTACAGTTGTACAAAGTTAAAGAACGTTGATTTTAGCTCTTTCTTCTTTATATATATATTTTTGCATGGGCAGGCACTGGGAATCACTGGGAATCAAACCTGGGTCTCTGGCATGGCAGGCAAGAATTCTGCCTGCTGAGCCACCCTTGCACTGCCCTTCTTCTTTTTTAATGTAAGCATTTAGGGCTACAGATTTCTGTCTCAGCACTGACTTTGCTGCATCCCATACTTTTTGGGGGGAGGGTGGTGGTGCATGGTTTGGGAATCAAACCCCAGTCTCCCACATGGAAGGTGAGCATTCCACCACTGAACAACCCATGCACCCTTCATATGTTTTGATGTGTTGTGCTCTCATTTTCACTGGTCTCAAGATATCACAATTTCTTCTGTGACCCACTGATTGTTTAAGAGTGTGTAATTTAAGTTCCATATATTTGTGGATTTTCCAGTTCTCTGCCTATTATTGATTTCCAGCTTATTCCATTATGGTCAGAGCAGATGTTTGCATAATTTCAAACTTTTTAAATTTGTTGAGGCTTGTTTTGTGTCCAATATGTGGGCTATCATGGAGAATGACCCATGTGCACTTGAGAAGAATATATATCCTACAGTATGGGGGATCAAATTTACCATCCAAAATATATAACCAGCATTTTAAATTTAATACCAGCTTAACTTCATTAGCATACACAGAGACTCTTTCTATGCTTCTTCTAATTGGTTGGAGGCCTCCATGTAGGTTCCCAGTCATCTGAAGGTGACTCTTCTATGGCTCCTCTCCCTGCGTGGTGATGCCTACTCTCTCACCTCATCTTCTGAGGCCTACAGGCACAAATGACTCCACTGTTGATAGCCTTGGGATGCTGCACCATCAACTGTTGATTTCCTTTAACTCTGCCCATAACTATGTCAATGTCCCATTATTAACATGCCTCAAATCCCATTTAAAAGTACTGTCTATTTCTTGCTGGGAACCCTGACTGATAAAATTGTTATCTAATATACATCGAAAACTATGCTCTAGCAAGGTGATCTTGGGAAATCCCAAGGAATCAGGGAAACAATTTTTACTGACCTTTTCCTTTGGCCTTAGTAATGAAAGAATGAATGGAAGCTTGAAATGTAATTTGTAGTTAATTATTGATGGTATAATATTACCTTCATTAGCACTTACTTTCCTCTGGCAAACCCAGCTCCCCAATTAACTATAAACAAAATTATGAAACTATTTTATGAATTAAATTTTGAGCATATTAAGTTTGAGATGCCTGAGGGATAGCCTAGCAGTACTACTTTTAAAGTGTTCAAAGATGAAATTGTTTTCTCTGGAGGCAGTGAGTTTCATATCATATTTGAGCAGAAGCTGGAAAATATTAGGTGGGTTTTTGAACTTGTTGACTTTTTTAAAGCTCTTTTCCAGTGTATGTGTTTATGATCCTAAACCTCATACTATTGCATTCTGTCGTCATAATTTTTATAATGAACATATTTGCTATTAAGTTGGATATTTAAATAAAATGATACATGAACAATATTCACACAGAACTTTAAGCATATAAATATTAAAGAAAATCCTATCTTCAATGTGGAAAACCTAGTTGCCAGAGCCAGAAAAACTTCTGTTTCAATCCTAGCTCCCACTTAAAAGCTACATTTTCTATGGATGTTTCTGAACATCTCTGTGTCTCAGTTTCCTCATATCGTTCTCATAGAGTGATGGTAGAAATTTAATGAGATGTCCAAAAAGCAGTGGTCACAGTGCCTAGGACAAACTTAGATACTCAGTAAATGTTACTTCTCCATGCCTCCCATCTACCATTAAGCAGTTCTTCCTGCTACATCAATTTATGGTGCAATGACAAGTAAGAATACATTTTAAAATTCTTTTTTAGATGAAAGTACACAGCAAAGAAATGATCAACACATTCACTTTAGCATCTCACAACTCTGAGGGCACAGTATTACATGCCATGGAGACTACAACACATAAGTCAGAGTGTTTCCTGTGAAAGAGCTGATATTTTAAAATACTAGTAAACAGATTTGATTTCCATAGTGCTTTTCACCTTATAGCCATTTTGATCTCGGCGCCTGTTCTAGTTTGCTAGCTGCTGGAACACAATATACCTGAAATGGAATGGCTTTTAAAAAGGGGAATTTAATAAGTTGCTCGTTTACAATTCTAAGGCCAAGTAAATGTCCCAATTAAAACAAGTCTATAGAAATGTCCAATCTAAGGCATCCAGGGAAAGATACCTGGATTCGAGAAGGCCAAGGAAGTTTAGGGTTTCTCTCTCATCTAGAAAGGTATGTGATGTATATGGTCAAGATTTCTCTCTCATCTGGAAGGGCACATGGCGAACACGGTGTCATCTGCAGCTTTCTCTCTTGGCTTCTTGTGTCATGAAGCTCCTTGGGAGGCATTTTCCTTCTTCATCTCCAAAGGTCGCTGGCTAGTGGACTCTCTGTTTCTTGTGGCTATATTATTTTGCTCTCTCATAATCTCTTGCTTTCTTCAAAATATTTCCTCTTTTATAGGATTCCAGTAAACTAATCAAGACCCACCTGGAATGGGTGGAGACATGTCTCCATTTAATCCAGTTTAACAACCACTCTTGATTGAGTTACATCTCCAGGGGGATGATCTAATTACAGTTTCAAACATACAGTACTGAATAGGGATTAGAAGAAAGGCCTGCCTTTACAAAATGGGATTGAGATTAAAACATGGCTTTTCTAGGGTACATAAATCCTTTCAAACTGGCACAGAGCCTCACAACAACCTTATAAGCCAGGCATTATTAGCTCCATTTGTAAAGGAAGGAATCTGTAAATGACGGGAAACCTCACTTATAATCGTATAGGAAGTGGTCTTTCCATTGCTCATTCAGACGTTTTTACTCTGGTTGGAGAAACAAGATGAAGGCACTGAAACATTAAACAGCACACAGCTGCATAGATATGCGACATAAATTAAGCTCAATTATCTCTAAGTGTAATTAGGAATTAATAGAACAAACAAAACCTCCCTGGGCCAGGGAAATCAAGCAATCAGAGGAACAGGTAGTTTAGGGGTTCAGAATATAGGCTCAGGAAACTTGGTCAAATTCTGTCTCTCTCCCTTTCAAGCTGTGCCACTTTAAGTGAGCAACTCAACCTTAATATGCCTTGATTTTCTCACCTGCAAAATGGAGATAATAACAGAACCTACCCATCGGGTTATTTTGAGGTTTAAATGAAAGAGTCTAGTCAAAGTGCTTAGATAGCTCCTGCTGCAGAAAAAGTGTCAATAAATAAAGTTATTATTACAAAACAAAGCAACAAAGACAGAGTGGGGTCAGGTGAGGTGAGCTAATTTGCCTAGAGACAAAGGGCTAGTTAGTAACAAAGCAAAGACTGGAACCTAGATTTTGGTCCTATGTCCTTTTGTTATCAATGAAGCATAGCTTAATTTGGTTTTTTTTTTAAATTGCTTCCTATTTATTTATTTATTTATTTATTTTATTAATTAACGGAAAAAAGAAATTAACCCAACATTTAGAAATCATACCATTCTACATATGCAATCAGTAATTCTTAACATCATCACATAGATGCATGATCATCGTTTCTTAGTACATTTGCATTGGTTTAGAAGAACTAGCAACACAACAGAAAAAGATATAGAATGTTAATATAGAGAAAAAAATAAAAGTAATAATAATAGTAAAAAAAAAAAAACCTATAGCTCAGATGCAGCTTCATTCAGTGTTTTAACATGATTACTTTACAATTAGGTATTATTGTGCTGCTATTTTTGAGTTTTTATATCTAGTCCTGTTGCACAGTCTGTATCCCTTCAGCTCCAATTACCCATTATCTTACCCTGTTTCTAACTCCTGCTGGACTCTGTTACCAATGACATATTCCAAGTTTATTCTTGAATGTCGGTTCACATCAGTGGGACCATACAGTATTTGTCCTTTAGTTTTTGGCTAGACTCACTCAGCATAATGTTCTCAAGGTCCATCGATGTTATTACAAGCTTCATAAGTTTATTCTGTCTTAAAGCTGCATAATATTCCATCATATGTATATACCACAGTTTGTTTAGCCACTCGTCTGTTGATGGACATTTTGGCTGTTTCCATCTCTTTGCAATTGTAAATAACGCTGCTATAAACATTGGTGTGCAAATGTCCGTTTGTGTCTTTGCCCTTAAGTCCTTTGAGTAGATACCCAGCAATGGTATTGCTGGGTCGTATGGCAATTCTATATTCAGCTTTTTGAGGAACTGCCAAACTGCCTTCCACAGTGGTTGCACCATTTGACATTCCCACCAACAGTGGATAAGTGTGCCTCTTTCTCCACATCCTCTCCAGCACTTGTCATTTTCTGTTTTGTTGATAATGGCCATTCTGGTGGGTGTGAGATGATATCTCATTGTGGTTTTGATTTGCATTTCTCTAATGGCCAGGGACATTGAGCATCTCTTCATGTGCCTTTTGGCCATTTGTATTTCCTCTTCTGATAAGTGTCTGTTCAAGTCTTTTTCCCATTTTGTAATTGGGTTGGCTGTCTTTTTGTTGTTGTTGAGTTGAACAATCTCTTTATAAATTCTGGATACTAGACCTTTATCTGATATGTCATTTCCAAATATTGTCTCCCATTGTGTAGGCTGTCTTTCTACTTTCTTGATGAAGTTCTTTGATGCACAAAAGTGTTTAGTTTTGAGGAGCTCCCATTTATTTATTTCCTTCTTCAGTGCTCTTGCTTTAGGTTTAAGGTCCATAAAACCGCCTCCAATTGTAAGTTTCATAAGATATCTCCCAACATTTTCCTCTAACTGTTTTATGGTCTTAGACCTAATGTTTAGATCTTTGATCCATTTTGAGTTAACTTTTGTATAGGGTGTGAGATATGGGTCTTCTTTCATTCTTTTGCATATGGATATCCAGTTCTCTAGGCACCATTTATTGAAGAGACTGTTCTGTTCCAGATGAGTTGACTTGACTGCCTTATCAAAGATCAAATGTCCATAGATGAGAGGGTCTATATCTGAGCACTCTATTCGATTCCATTGGTCGATATATCTATCTTTATGCCAATACCATGCTGTTTTGACCACTGTGGCTTCATAATATGCCTTAAAGTCAAGCAGCGTGAGACCTCCAGCTTCGTTTTTTTCCTCAAGATACTTTTAGCAATTCGGGGCACCCTGCCCTTCCAGATAAATTTGCTTATTGGTTATTCTATTTCTGAAAAATAAGTTGTTGGGATTTTGATTGGTATTGCATTGAATCTGTAAATCAATTTAGGTAGAATTGACATCTTAACTATATTTAGTCTTCCAATCCATGAACACGGTATGCGCTTCCGTCTATTTAGGTCTTCTGTGATTTCTTTTAACAGTTTTTTGTAGTTTTCTTTATATAGGTTTTTTGTCTCTTTAGTTAAATTTATTCCTAGGTATTTTATTCTTTTAGTTGCAATTGTAAATGGGATTCGTTTCTTGATTTCCCCCTCAGCTTGTTCATTACTAGTGTATAGAAATGCTACAGATTTTTGAATGTTGATCTTGTAACCTGCTACTTTGCTGTACTCATTTATTAACTCTAGTAGTTTTGTTGTGGATTTTTCTGGGTTTTCGACGTATAGTATCATATCATCTGCAAACAGTGATAGTTTTACTTCTTCCTTTCCAATTTTGATGCCTTTATTTCTTTTTCTTGTCTAATTGCTCTGGCTAGAACCTCCAACACAATGTTGAATAATAGTGGTGATAGTGGACATCCTTGTCTTGTTCCTGATCTTAGGGGGAAACTTTTCAATTTTTCCCCATTGAGGATGATATTAGCTGTGGGTTTTTCATATATTCCCTCTATCTTTTGTATTCCTATCTTTTGAAGTGTTTTCAGCAGGAAAGGATGTTGAATCTTGTCAAATGCCTTCTCTGCATCAATTGAGATGATCATGTGATTTTTCTGCTTTGATTTGTTGATATGGTGTATTACATTAATTGATTTTCTTATGTTGAACCATCCTTGCATACCTGGGATGAATCCTACTTTTCATGATGTATAATTCTTTTAATGTGTTGTTGGATATGATTTGCTAGAATTTTATTGAGGATTTTTGCATCTATATTCATTAGAGAGATTGGTCTGTAGTTTTCTTTTTTTGTAATATCTTTGCCTGGTTTTGGTATGAGGGTGATGTTGGCTTCATAGAATAAATTAGGTAGTTTTCCCTTAATTCGGTTTTGAAAGATGGTGATGAGAAATCAGCTAAAAGAGAGAAAGAGTGCTAGATAATCTGCTATTTGAAAAAAGAAAAGTTTCTCTGTGGAATCTTTTGTTGCTTTCCCAGGAAGCAAACATATCACAAGTACCTATGCAGAAAATATAAATAAATGAAATTCATTAGAATATTCTTCTCTTCCTATGACTGACTCACCACTGAACTGCTTATAATATGGTCTGCTTGTGATTTGAGTGACCAAATCCCCTTAGACAGTTGTAAAAAACCACAGGACATGTTTATGACATGTCTCATGCCATTGGGAGGCCCTGGCATAGATAGTTCTGGCAACATGGAAATGGATGTGGAGATGAAAGAACCAAAGCAAAGCCTGCATTCACCTTTGAGACTCACCTATGCTTGGCTTTATACACATTCCTTAGCTATTTTAAGTCACAGGAGATTTCTCACACCCAACATCAATTCAGAAAGCATTATTCTGGTTACATGCTGTAACCAGCACAGCACTAGCTGTACAACCAGTTACCATAACATCCTTGGCTAATAGGGCCAACTCTATCACAATGTGTAAAGGCTGAATGAATTTGGGTAATCAAGATTTAAATACTAATAAAATTTAAACAAGATTGAACTTAACATGATTCTTTAGACTTTGCCTACTTAGATCTCTTCTGCTTGAAGTATTTGTTGCTCTTTGCCTTTTAGTCATTTCACATTGACCTCCATCAATTCCAGTCAGCACAACTTGACTCAAATCTTTATTGGGCTCCCATGGCACCACCTTCCTGACTTTTCTTGGACTAAAAGTAAAACCTCCCTGTTAGAAACCACTTCTCTGGTTAATGAGGACTACACAGCTCTGTTCCTAATTATGGTCTTTCCTTTTGTAATGTCATGTTTCTAGAAGAGATCTGAAAGTTTGCATCCTTCAAGTGCCAAAATAGCAAGACAGTTGTAGTATATATTAAAATATGAATACTTACAATTCTATTTTAGTCTTTAAGACTGGAAGAGAGACTTCCACATGAACTGTCTGCAGTAGGAGTAACCCAGGAGAACATTCCTGTCCAATGATTATGAGACAGAACTAAGTTGGGAAAACTGTAGTTCCGAGGTCTTATATTTTAAAGCAATCATGAAGAAAGCCCAGGAGGTAACTTTCTCAGCTCGACCAGCTTGAAGAAATCAATTCATCCCTCTCCTTTCTTAGAGAATAAGGTGACATTTTCCTGCTAAACATGTCAAACAAGAAGAATTTAAAACTAACTCTTTTGGAGGTCCTTGCTTAGATCATATGTCTGCATTTTAGCTAGTTGATAAGATCTTTATAATGGATTTTTCAAAGAGTTTTATCCAGCAACACTCCTCTGCTGATTTTAGAATCCTTTTGGGGAAGATCTGTATATTTAGCTTGCATCCCTTGGTTGGTTTCTCTGGTTTGATTTCATTCAAGTTACATATCTTCACCTCTACCCTACAACTGGGACGGGTTTGGCAACTACTTTTTTCCTTTAGAAAATGTGATGGGTGGAAACTGCCTCATAATCAATGGTGATGAAAGCCAAAAGACCCTCTACTTTGGGTCAACTTGCATGCTAACTAGGGTAAGACTTACTTCTGGAAGTAGACAGTATGACATAACAGAACCTGGCTTGACTCCCAGCATTGTCACAGTATCATCTTTTGGTCTCAACTTCCTCATCTGTAAAATGGGGTCACAGAACCAATCCCTTAGATTTCTCTGAAGATCATGAGATAACACATAAGCAACCCTGACCTTGATGCACAAAGAAGTGCTTGCTATGTGTTATTGTCTTTCCCCTTCCTTCCAAGTTATATCACTTTTAAAGCCTGTTTATAAAAGGAAATTTTTGACAGAAACCTAAAAAATTGTTAATTAGATAACATGTTCTTCTTTGGAAAGAAATAATCAAATTGGAGAAAATGTTCAATGTGAAAATTCTTGGATGTAATCAATATTAAACCTTAAAGAAAAGAGGCTGCAAAGCTAGCCTACTTAAGGAAAATATGATTGAGCAGGAGATTAGTATTTGCTTACTTACCACTGGAGGATAATAACAGGCAATAATTATTGCACAAGCATTTCTTATGAAATACTGGACTAGGAATTGTCAGGCCTTAAAAGAGGTATGAGACATTTCTTTAAGGGGTATGCAAAAAGGGTACATAGTGTAGTGAAAAGAATATATTGGTCTTTGACAGTTATCTAACAGGAGCCCTGCATCCTATCAGATAACTGAACATCTCTGAATTTCAGTTGTTGCTTTTTCACTCTGTAAAGCAAGAAAAGGAGTTTCTGCATAGTAATATTTAGAACAGATTTTCTCAAACTTCAATGTATGTACAGATCACCTGAGGATCTTGCTAAAATGCTGAGTGCGGTTCAGTAAATTTGAGGTGGAACCTGAGATTCTGCATTTCTAACAAGCTCCCAGGAGATGCTGATGCTCCTGGTCCGTGGACCACACTTTTCTAAGAAGCAAGGATTTAAAGAATTGTATGAGAAATTATAAATGGGAAGGGACTTTGTAAAATCTCAGGTACACTACAGGTTGCAAGTAATGCCATTAGTAACAGAAGTATCCATATATTCCCTTCCATCCTATATTTTTCAGTTCATTTCCTTTCATTCTATACTTTGCAGTGCTACTAACAGTACCTGAATCAATATTTAATTTTTCAGTGTGGTGTGCCGGTTTGAAATTATGTACCCTAGAAACGCCATGTTTTAATCTTGACCCAATCTTGTAGGGCCAACTGTTTCTTTTAATCCTGATTCAGCATTGTAGGGTAGAAACTTTTGATTAGATTCTCTCACAGAGATGTGACAAACCCAATTGTGTGTGTGACATTTTGATTAGATAGAGATGTGACTCCACCCATTCCAGATGGCTCTTGATTAGTTTACTGGAGACCTTTGAAAGGGGAAACATTTTGAAGAAACCTCAGATGCAGATGCTTGAAGAACAGTTGCTTCAGAGCTGACAGAGACATGGATGCTTGGAGATGCTTGGAGTGCCAACAGGGAAAGCAGATGCCTAGGCAGGGGCAGAACCCAGTAGATATCGCCTTGTGCCTTCCTTTGAGATGCTAAGCAAGCCAGAACCCAGAGTCGCATCCTGGGGGAGCGAAGAGAAGGCCCACAGATACCTTCAGAGGAAACTATTGGCATCAGAAGCTGGAAGCAATGGAACTGGGAACAAGAACCAGCAGATGCCAGCCACATGCTTTCCCAGCTAATAGGGGTATTCTGGGTGGCATCAGTCTTTCTTCAGTGAAGGTAACCTTTTGTTGGTGCCTTAATTTGGACATTTTTAGGGCCTTAGGACTCTAAACTTGTAACTTATTAAATTCCCTTTTTAAAAGCTATTCCATTTCTGGTAAATTGCATTCCAGTTGCTTAACAAACTAATAACTGTGTTTAAGGTGGGACCTATATGAATGCACCATGCCTTGCCCAACATAGATACTGGAGGGGAGAAAAAGGCGGATAGAAGGAAGGAAGAAGAAAGGAAGAATGGACAGAAACACACTGTGTTTTATGAAAAGGGGTAGATAGCTCCTCCTAAAATAGAAGGCAACCCATTGGTATATTGCACTGAGTAATTAAGAACAGAAGTAAGCAAAGACTGGCTAGTCAAATATGTTAACATTGTTAATGGGAAATTTAGGGGTGCTACTGTGAATAAATGTGGCTTGATAAGTTTACAGAAACTATTTGTGATGCCTCATCTACCTGTATGGCTGTAACTGCTCACAGGCCGGAAGAAAGACAAAGACATGGGGATTTTTTTTTTCTGATTTCTGATCAGGATGCAATCTGAGCCCATGGATTTTATCTATAAGTGAAAATCCCCTTGATTTCTTAAAATCTAATTTTTCATTATTCAATTCTTCTTTCTCAAATAAATAAGATTCTGTTTCTTACTAAAGATGACACAATAGAATGCATTGCCCATGATTTAGTAGATGTTAATTGAACAGTGCACATGTATAGGGCAACTTTTTTATTTTGCATCTTCCAAAAGCAAGGTGCTCGTGGAGCCATTGAGTGGGTTCCCTGAAGAATGGCGTACCTGAAGGCTTTGAGGAATGCACAAAGTGATTGCTTCTTGCCTGGATTACCAGGGAACCACAGAAACTGCATTGAGGAAGACAACTAATTTTTCTACAAACAGGCAAGAAGGATGCCTTTGGATGGGTCCTAGTTGAATTCCTACAACATTCTGGCTCAGCATCTCCTGAGGTAGAGAAATGTGGTAGAAATAATAACCCCTTACTCAAGGATCCCCAGGGTTGTGCCAATTTAGCCCCCACTGAACCCCAACTGATATGATGCATCCACCTTTCTCTATTGACCACCTCTCTTGCGATGTGTTAGAGCCAGGAGAAGCCAGCCTTCAGTTGAACACCATAGTCATTTGGGAACTCCTGAGATTACCCTGTCTTACTGTCTTAAACCTTTAATGGTGGCATTGATGGTGTCTAACAAAGCAGACTGTCATGGCATTCTGACCTTAGAAATGATGTAGTGAGAGCTGCGCTCCAGCCTGTATATCCCACTTTCCATCTCCATGCAGTTTTAAGATTTAGCCCAATTTCCAGATCATTCCCTACCTAAACTTGAAAACGGCTTTATTTCACACTTTGTGGCAGGAGGTAAGTGGGTTTCTATATGAAAGTGATGGTGCCAAAGACATTTATGAACATTAAAAAATGTCTGAACATGGCTTAAAGCCACTTGGCCTATTCCTTATCCTGCACAGTGCCTCGCGGAATGTGTGCAAGTTCAGAGCTCTCTTTGAAATCAGTGGCAGTTATGAGCTTGAAGCAAACTCTGCAGGGCACTGAGCAATATAATAAATGAGGCCCTTTGAAGACTAACCATTGTAGCTGGGCTCTTTTTGTGCTGCCCTACACTGATTTCTCAGGGGTGCTTTGCGGAGGCAGGAGTGGCCCACCAACACAACGCCCTCTGATATTCAAGACTGCTCCTGAAAGGGGGAAGAAGGAGTCCTCCTATTTCTTTAAAGAATGGCCTGAACCCTTTTGCTATCCTTTTTATACCAACACCTGGGTTAAACCACCCCACACCCTGTACCCAAAGCAAAGCAAAAACTGTCTTTGTTCTGCATGTACTTATAGGTCTATGTAGCAAGGAAAGCAGCAATGATAACAATACAAACAACAAGAACAACAATGAAGTTATTATCCACCAGGAGAGAAAGTAGATCGATTTGTGCATCAGGAGTTTTACGGGCTACTTATTTAGTTTAAAGCAGAGAGCACAACCTGGGATATTTTTCACGTTTCTCCTAAGATATTATTAGCTAAATTGATATTCTGATACCAAAATTAAACTTATAGAATACTCTTTAAAAAGAATTAAGGTGTTTTTTTTTTTTTTTTTGGCTTTGGTTTTTAACTAACTAGTCTTAAGTGGCTGGGATATGCATTTCAAATAACTAAATTCAATGAGTTAAGTACGTTCAGGTAGGCTTTATATATATTTGAGAGCACTGAATTATTTGGTCTAATTTTTCAGGTACAATTCTGAATGGTTACTTGAATGTGGCCTCCTGTAGTGGATGAAGATTTAACTTTATTTATTTGTTTATTTTTGTTGAGTACCTGGTTAGATTCTCTACATACATGATCTTCTTTATTTCCCACAACTATATGATGAGATTAATTTTGGTAACCCTACTTAGAAGATAAAAAGCACTGAGGCTTAGAGAATTCCAATGCACAGAGCTAGGAAGTTGCAGAAGTGGCATCTAAGCCCAGGTCCCCTGACCCCTAAATCAAGCCCTGTAGCTGCTTTTCAAGGTACAGTAATCTGTCTATCTAAGTGTTCCAGTTTACTAGCTGCCGGAACACAATATACCAGAAATGGAATGGCTTTTTAAAAAGGGGAATTTAATAAGTTACCAGCTTAACAGTTCTAAGGCCATGAAAATGTCTCAATTAATGCAAGTCTACAGAAATGTCCACTTTAAGGCATCCAGGGAAGGATACCTTGGTTCAAGAAGGCCAATGAAGCTCAGGGTTTCTTTCTCAAGTGGAAGGGCACATGGCAAACATGGTCAGGGTTTCTCTCTCATCAGGAAAGTCACATAGCAAACATGGCATCGTCTGCTAGCTTCCTCTCCAAGCCTCTTGCTTTATGAAGCTCCCCCAGGGACGTTCTCCTCATCTCCAGAGGTCGTTGGCTGGTGGACTCTGTGGTTCTCTCAGCCTTGTGGTTCTTCTCCGCTCTGCTGTGGCTTTCTCGTCGTTCTCAAAAGGCATTCTCTCCAAAGAAGTCTCCTCTTTTATAGGATTCCAGTAAACGAATCAAGACCCACCTGGAATGGGTGGAGAATCAAGCTTAATGCCCACACTTGATTGAGTCACATCTCCATGGAGATAACCTAAACAAGCTTCCAACCTATAGTGATGAATAATGATTAGAAGAAATCATTGCTCCCATGAGACTGAGCAGGATTAAAACATGGCTTTTCTAGGTAACATAAATCTTTTCAAACCAGCACACTCTGCAATTTAGAGTAACATGTTGTTTATTTGCAATGAGAAGTATTTGAACAAATACTGAGTCAGGGCTAAGTTCTCATAGGGACCAATCAAGAATGACTGTAAGAAAAGTCAGTATCAGGTGAAATGGACTTCAGAACTTTAAGAAAACTTGCATTTCTAGATTCAAATGTTGGATAAGAAAGTTCCAAGCCCTTATTCCTACCTTTGAAACTTTTTGAAAAATGGACAAAAATAGGCAGAATAATCTCTATCTTTATTGACTTGTAAAGGCCTCCTTTACTTTCTTATATTACGTCTCATTCCAAAATGATGCTAGGTAGATATAAGATTAAAAAATAAGTGAAGTATAGGTGAAGGAAACTGGAGAAATAACATTATGTAGAGACCAGAGGTCCCCATGCCACATTGAGGGTGAAGGTAAAAAATAAAGCCACAAATGATCAGTTGTAAGATAATAATAATAGCAATATAGCTAATATTTGTTGAGGCTTGGTGATTTGCCAGAAACCATGCTAAACACTTTTACATTGATTATTCCACTTAATTCTCTCCATAGCCCTATGAGGCATGTACTCTTATTTTCACTGTTTTACAGATGGGGAAATTGAGGCATAGAGAAGTTGCCAGGCTCAAGGTCAATGGGTCTCGATAGATGCTGAAATCCAAGCATTCTGGTTTTAAGACCATGCCCTTTACCACCCCTCACGTTATACCAGGTAAACACATTCTTATTACTTATGAAAAACAAATTGTTTCCTGGTATTTGAGCCTCAGGGAAATGGTTCTCTGTGTCCTCATGGGTGGGACACGAAAGGTTATTGTCTTTCTCAGATCCCCCATGACACTAACAGTGGTGAGAGGCCTGTGACTGTTTCCCATTGAGTCCCTCAAAGTGAGCCAAGGCCCGGTGCCAAAATGTGATTCAGTAAAAGTGAGCAAAAATGAAAGAGGCCAAAACAATGTGGCCCACCTATTTAATTCAGATAGTTTTCTTTGATCTGGATATATGATCTAAACTATCTGGAGAGATGGATGGACTTCGCGTCCTTCAGGCAATCCTCCATGGAGCCTCTTTAGCTGTAAACATTCCTTGAGCACTGCTCTGCTGGAGGGAAAAGAAAAATCACAACCACATAGAATGGAGACCATAAATTTGGAGTGAAACTAATCTCACTTGTGCCTTCACTGTTACTCGGCAGTCCTATTAAATGTGCTTCTCCCATTTCCCATGGCTGCTATTCCAAATTTCACCACTCTTCAAAGCTTTCAATTGTCTCTCTTTTGGGATGACCCTGTTTCTAATTTAGAGATGAGAAGCTATCAGGAGGGGCTTCTTTCATTTTCCCACCTGTTTACCCATAAACTCATTGGCATCCATGTCCACTCTTACCTTGTCCCCACCTCTAGCAAAGAACAATCTTCCTTTCAAGGGCAACAAATCTACCCATAGACACTACGGCTATTATTCCACCCTGCCTCCTTAGGAAACTTGCTTCATCAATAACGCCATTTTCTATTTTCTATCTTCAGTGTTCCATGAGTCATTCCCCTCAGCATAAGATTTTGCATACCCCTTTCATTTAAAACATAAACAAACAAAACCCTTTAATGTCCCATAGATTTTACACCCGTGTGCTTCTTCCTTTGATGGTTATTCTTTTGGAAAGAGCCACCTAATATCACTCTGCATCATTTCACATTACCCATTCACTCTTTGGTCCATTCTAAGTTGACTCTATCCATATCACTGCACTGAGACCACCCTGCTTCAACTCCTACTTTCCAATAGAATAGGTGTTTTTAGTTCTCATCTTACATGATTTGCACTGCTTACTGTTCTCCCATTCTTGGAGCTCTGGCTCTATCTTCCATGACACTTTTTTCTGTCCTGGATGACCTCCATCTGCACTGGCTGGTCCTTCATTGTTTTGGTTGGCTTCTAATTCTCTTCCTTCTCTTTAAATGTTGGTGTCTTCATTTCCAATTTCATTCACCTTTGGGGACCTTTTGTCCCTATTAAGGTTTTATATCTAAGTCTCTAGTCCAAGCTTTAATTCCCTAGAGCTTGGGGTCTAAATAGTTCTGTTATACTGTTTTCTAAATAATTCTGCTTGGATATCCTATAGCCACTGCATGCTCAATATGTCCAGAACTGAACATGTTCTCTGCTTTGATAGCCACACCTAGATCCTTCACAAAACCTGCTCTCCACCCTATATTTTTTATAGTAGAATATGCTCAAACCCTCACCCAGTTTCCCTAGTCAAAAATCTGGGAGGCTTTCATTCTTTCCTCACATCCCAAACAACATATCCCCGTATCTAGTGATTAGGGCTATCAACTCTCTTAACTATTGCAATGCAGTTCTAGACATTTGCCTGGCCTCCAGGAATTCCCATCTAAATTTGGTTATGTCACTCTGTATACAATGAACTCTTGGTATCTTATTATTCACAGCATACAGTTTAAAATCTTTTGTCTGCCTAAAAAGTACTTCTTTATGGTTCTTCTTCTTCTAGGATGTTTGCCAGGACAGACTGACTCGTGTTATCCTAATCTGCCACTCAACTTTGTAGATCACCAAATCACGGAATTCTTTTTATACTGGAATTGCTTATTTGCAAATCGAATCCTCCACTTGTTTAAATGCCTTGATAGCAGGACCTGTTTTTTTTTTTTTTTAATCAATTTTGTATCTGCAACATTGTATACTCAAAGGCACTCACTAAATATTTAGTGAATGAAGGAAATGTATATTGTTTTAAAAAGGACATAATTGCAAAAAGTGGGAAATTTTACCTGGGGAATATCAAAGCATGCCCTGCCAAAATTAAAATCAGGAATGCCCACTTGGTTATACATACAACTCTTCAGACAGACTTTGAGGGTATATCCTGATCACAGTTTATGCTGTAATAAGAAATTTGTTTTCCAAATCATTACTGGGCCACGGGTTCTTTTTCAAGAGCATGGCTGTGATTGGGCTTTACCTGGTTGATCAACAGAACCCAACCATCCCGTTAATTACCTAAAGTAGTTGTTGGGAAAGGGATTAGGTCTTCACACAAACTCTGCTGAGACATTTGCCTTCAAGAAGATGGGCTTCAGCATTTCTGACAAAAGATTTCTCAGCTTCCACAGATCCTCAAATGTACATCTGAGATTTGTTAAATGTAGGTCCTTCAAATTATTCAGTCATCCCCACCTGCACTCAGTGTGCAAGGACGTGGAAGAACCATGAAGTTTTGTTTTATTTAATGTGATTTGTCATACTTCTGCAAACTTTTCTCTTTAATTTCTCTCACCTTAACAGGAGACCAATAAGTATTCAATTACTTCATTATGATTATGCCCTCTCCCTCTGATGGGAAATATCATATACAGATTTGAAGCATTATATATTTAGCCATAAAAAATGTTAAGAATCTACTGCAGAGGTAGTGCTAAGAAGTAATTTGTGGTTCTGTGCTGTTTAGAACCAGCCCCTTGGAGCAGATCAACCGACTCTCATACCCAGTTATGCTATTTACATGTTGGATAACTTCTCTCCCGTCCTTTGTTTCTTGTTTGACTCTAATATATGTAGTCCAGGGAAAAAGAGCCTCTAACCTAATCTGGCTATATAGGGTCTTTTAGCCTAGTCCCTAAGGAGATATGGTCCTCATATTATATGTTACTTCAGTTAATACATAATTAACATACTATTAGAGGTTTATTGGCTGATAATGTCATCGTTGCCACATTCTTTTAAATTGATTTAATGATGGATAAAGCTAGACCTAGAGAACTATTCATTCATTTGATCTTTGATCTGTCCCAAAGTCTCAATAAAACTTGATTTTTGATGGCTGGCCTATATTTTAACCATTAAGGTGATTCCCTTTCCCATTTTTAACTCTTGGAAACAAAATCAAATTATTCATTTTGGATCAAAAGAGAATCATTGGATAATAGGCTGCAAATAGCAGGAGAAGAGGGGAAAAGAAGATTGTCACTAGCACTCAAAGTAAGGAACGTGCATAATGGCAATTGGAGCTCATTGGTCAAGACCTGAGAAAAAAAACGTAAAATAAAATAAAACTTAAAAAGGCACTCACTGCTCTGGTTAATTTGTGCTATAAAAAATCAACACTACAAGCAATGGTGCTAAATATTTATCTGCTTCACAGGGTTTTTATAAGAATTAAATGTAGTAACAAACATGAAAGAAATTTGCCAATTATGAAGTTCTCCAAATGTGTCGCATTATCAGATGCAGCCATTTCTTAGAGACCATCACCACTTGGGCCACTAATTTCTACTGTGGAAACATGGAGCTTCAGGGAGCCACCTGCCTTGATCAGCAGTGTGTAACCTGCCCCCATAAGAATACCAAATATACCACCGGCAGGGTATTTTATTTGCTTTAAAGGCCAAAGACCTTGTTCTTTTTCTTCCTATTTTTTTTTTTAATGCAAAAGACTTTCTGTTTTTGAAACAATAAGTGGCACCGACATCTCTCAAGATTGAAAGCACTATTGTCTCATTTCCAGCACCACCTTATTATTAGGCAAGGATGTTGTTGGAAGGAATGAATAATTAGGTAACTCTTTGTGGGCATGTTTTATTCAGGTCCCAAGAGGAATCTACAATTGTAACATCTCCTTGGATTATTTCGCAAACTTATGGCAAATGAAGCACCTGAGCCAGATGTACAAGCATATTATGCTATGTCTGTTTTAACTTAAAACTGTGAAATACATCAGATGGGGAAGTTATTTTGGTTATGAACATCCATCATGGAAATAGTTTGGATGCATCTTTTCTTTATTGTCCATTTTACTCTGCCTCGAAATAATCAAGAACATACTAGTTTGGAAATCATTGCTCTCAGTACAAGATTCCAGATAAAGTTCAATACACCTAGGGAAGTATATGATCTGGCCTCAGACATCTCCACAGAGTTCATTAATGCCTAGTACCAATATTCACTGTGGACAGGTATGAGATCGCAACTTACGCATGGTTATTTCCAACTCTCTTTTCCTCATCCTATGTTTTCACTCCTCTGGGAGTGCATGTGGGTAATTTGGTATGGGTTTTTTTTTTTTTTTTTTTTTTTAATAATGAAGAGATAGTCTCTAATGATTCAGGAGGGAGGTTTTTTTTTTTTTAAGCCTATTATAACAACATTGGTTGTTGTGTATATTTTATTAAGGAGTCATCACGTGGTACTGGCTCCTTGGAATGGTAGTAATCTAAGCAGATATGCCCATCCCATTTGCTAATGGGAACACCATCTTTCAAAATGAACAGGATGATTTTTAGTGTGAGTCACTTATGTTCTGGAATTAGAAGGTATAGACGCCATTGAATACCCCATGTGCAGTGCTACTATTGATTTAATAAGAAAATAGAAAACACACAGCTATAGGCAATTATATTTTCCCTTTGATACATATGTACAAATTCCATTGCATTAATGAGTGCTCTGCACATATAATAAAGAGAATGAGGACCAAGTGACAATGGATTCTATTGCTTTGTCCAGGTAAAATGCATAAACAAGTAAGACTTGCCTCAAATTCCAGAGCTTTTCCTGAGAAAGAGAAATGCACAGTGCCAAGAGTATGCAAACATTCTGGTGGTGGTGGCACCAGGGAAAAGGTACTTACTTTTTATAGCCAGCATGGCATGGAGTGGGTATTCTGGGGTTGAATTAATATGGTTGGCAAGTGTCAAAGCTGGCAATAGAAGTCCACAGAGTCTTGGAGATTCTGGCTTTGCATTGCATCAGATTGAGGAAACAAAATATTTATGAACTTAATTCTGCCTCTCATTCTCCCTCTTTGAAATGGCAATTCTCTGTGTGATGATATATGTAGATGTGCTGTTCAGATGTGTTTCTAGCCAATGCAATATTCCATAAATGTGGTGCACCTGTGTTTTTTTGGTCACCCTGCTGTCACTAGGGTGCTTTAAAGCATTCTTTCTAAAATAAGTAAGCAGGCAGACAGGGTGGGCAGGATCTCCCCCCCCCCCCCATTTTTTTTTTCTCCTAATTATGATTGGAAAGCCTTGGAACATAGATTTAATTCCAGGTTAAGACATCAGGTTCATCCCAGTGCAGAGATGCTATAAATCCTCATCTGAGACCACAGTGGCCCTATATGCCCTCATACTCTACCTATCGCACAGGGATGCAGCTGTATTTATAAAACACATTTCTAATATTGCAGAACTGCTAAGGTCAGGGCATTCTGAGCTACCTGGTATCAGGCAAACTATCACATAAAATTGCACCGCACAAAGGCTCCTTTGTAAAGCTGCTAACCAAACCACCTCTCTCCCGGGCCAGTAGGGAACACTAGTGTATGAATGGCCCTCTACCTTAGCAAGCCCAACATTCTGACTAGTGTGAGAAGTGGACTTTTAGCATTAGGAGCGACCCAAAATGACTAAACGACTAGCAATGAAGGCAGACAACAAAACAGAAATACCGATTCTGTGCCCTTACCTTCATTTCCCTCCTGAAGATTTAAATATCTGACCGTAAAAAAATATCTGACCGTAAAAACAATAATGTGCTGACCTTAAGGGGCCAAGGTGCTATTGTCAGTGGTTGTTTAAAGAATCATTCCTCAGAGGCACCCGTACCACCAGCTCCAGCAGCAGTGGCAGCGGCGACCACAAAAACTGGAGTTCAGTCATACTGGCATCAGATTCTGGAAAGGGGAGGGCAGGGAGAGAGAGGGAGTCTATTGGCCTAAAAAGCTGAAACATCTGCTGGAGTTATTAACAGCTTTTTGGCTGAGTTCAGCAGCAGGGCACCTTGTGGTTGATAGATTCTTTTCTCAGCAATTCAAAACAATGCAGTTGAAGCAAATTTCTCATTTTCAGAGCACAGCTTAATGAGGCATACAGTATTTTAAAAATAGTCACCCTTAAAATGGTCAATAGCAGTGGCTGCAATCAGTGGTTACCCTCGGTCCTCTATGGCATTGTTGGTTTTGCCAGGGCGATTGTGCAACCCAGATTTTTCAAAAGACCATATAGCCCGTGGTTAACTCACTTTGTAGGAATTCACATTATCCACAACATTAATGTAGATTATCTGTAAATATTAAAAAACTTGATCAAAACCAACTCAACAGCTAACGGCTCTCTGTTATCAAAAATGTGTATTGTATTAAACCACTTGGGACTCAGAAGACCAATTCCAGGAAAGCTTCCAAAGGGCCAGTTTTGAGGATGAAATGAAACCAAACATGTGGAGACAGTCTGGACTGGAAGGAGCACTGGGCTGGAAGTCAGGGCCAGGATTCTAGCCCTAATCATAATGGCTGTGGGAGCCCAGGAGGGAACCACTTAATCTCTCTGCCTCTATATCTTCCTGTACAGCTGAGTGGTATCAGTTCACATGTTTCCATCCAGCTCTGCCATCCTGGGAACTGTGAGTTCAAACCCAAGTAAAAATATTCCTCTTATGAACTCAATGACTCTTAAGCAAGTTCAGACTGTTCACCAATGCATTTTTTTTGCATTAGCTTGTGACAGTGTGCGTGATATTTGGGTAGGAACATCAGACAAACAAACTGCAAGGTTAAATAACTCTGGCAGTCACTTTGAGTGAGTGCACCACATGTTGAGGCAGATATGGGCAAAGTACAAGGAGCTCCAGCTGGGTTTCCTTGCCTGATGGTTTATCTGGTCAGAGGACAATGTCTAACCCAAGGAAGGGTCACACCCAGCTTTGCATTGTGCTCACCCAGCATGCTACCTTTGGCAGAAGGAAGGGGGTGGAGAGGAAGAGAAAAGGCAGGCCGCTGGTGGACCAACATCTGTGATGGGGGTAAAATCAGCCCCATTCCTTCTGCACTACTTACCTCTGTGCCCAGCACATGATGGAAGAAGAGAAAGAAGTTTGCAGAAAAAATAAGTCCTTGTTTCCCCAGGTCAGTCAATGAACTGACCCTCAACTGCAGAGGGAAATCAAAGGAGAACACCATCTCTCTTCCCTCATTCTGATGCAGGAATCTCTAGGGAGAGAATAGGTGTTCTTACATATTCAAGAGTGATTCTGATTGATTTTCAGATATACATCCAGATAGGAAAGGATCTCATGATTGTGGGGATTTTTCTAGCCTCTATCACCAAACAAGTTTCTGCTATTAATGCTAAAGGTACGTAGTGAAAAGTCAAATAGATTTTCTGGTCCCCTACCTTAGTAAGAGTCTCAGATTTCACTCCTCTGCTGGGAGAATTGTACAAGTAAAGTAAATACAAAAAAAAATTGTAGTCTTTCTACCCTGCACAGAATGTCCACATGGTGCAGTCCTTTACTCCTGAATTAACTTAAAGGAAAACTGTCCCAATGTCCAGAACCCTGTGTCCTGTGGATGAAGGATGAGGGTGTCCTCAACTCCTTGCTATAGAACCTACCGGAGTGGTCCCAGGATTGACTTTTAGACAGAATGGTTTATCTACAAAAGGAAACCTCATCATGCCTCTGCAGGGTAGCTGGACAATGCCTCTGATGGCAGATTGGACCTTTGTTGCCATTGAAAACCCAGCTGATAACATTGCCAAGTCCTCCAGGAATATTGGCCAGCTTGTTTTTCTGAGGTCTGCTATTGCCATGGGAGGTTTACCGATCACTGAAAAATTAGCTCCTGGACATTTGTCTAACCAAATCCAAGCAGCTTTCTGAGAGTCTAAAGTTTAGATGGATACTAACCCAAGGGCTGACTACCAGGTCTCATGTTGGCCTGTAGCTCAATGCACAGTTGCCCCTTCATGGAATGTTTTAAATGGATGTGCCATCTTGTGCAACCACAAGGACTCACAAGGCTGTCTGCTGTGGGGGGATACTGGCCCAGCAAGTTCTGTGTAAGCAGAGCATATGGCCCATTAGCTTCAATGGGGAGTAATGCTCTTGCACTACAGAGATACAGGTGAGATGGGAAGGGAAGAAGCAGCCTCTAAGATGAACAGTAAGTGATCAAGAAGATCTTCAAGGCAAATGGGCTGCCGAGCTTCTGAATTTACTGCTGATCAACTTGAGGCAGCAGATTGGCCCCTGTGCTCCTTGTCCAGCACCTCCTGTTGAAGCCTGGAGCTCGGGCTGCTACTGGCTTTGATCAGCTGCTGCCACCACTCAGGCAGCTGGGTGAGTAGTCACAGCCACAGAATGGCCTTAAGGCAGCCTTCCACAGGCTCTGAAAGAGAACACTGAAATAAGGTTGATGGAGAGTAAACATCAACTTTGTATTGCACACACACTCACACACACACACACACACTCCCTGCCCCCACCCCCCAACCAATCTAGGTCAAAAGGCAAGTGGAGACATGCTCTCAAATCTTGTGTCACCTACAGCATGGATGTTGATTTGCTGGAAATATATGTGTTTTAAATACAACATCACCTGTCACGTCAGGGCATGCCCGAGACACAATAGAAAATATATTTTGTATTACTGAATAAAAAGCTGTGGTTCCTGTATTGGTTTGTGAGCTGCCAGAATGTAATATACTAGAAATGGAATGGCTTTTTTTTTTTTTTTTTGCATGGGCAGTCATGGGGAATCGAACCCATGTCTCCAGTATGGCAGGCGAGAACTCAGCCTGCTGAGACATTGTGGTCCACCCTGGAATGGCTTTTAAAAAGGGATTTTAAGAAGTTACAAGTTTGTAATACTAAGCTTATAAAGATGTCCAAACTAAGGCATCCAAGGAAAGATACCTTAATTCAAGGAAGACTGATGGGTCTGGAACACTTTTGTCAGCTGGAAAGGCATGTGGCTAGTACCTGCTGGTCCCTTGCTCCTGGGTTCCTTTTCTTTCAGCATCTGTTCCTGTGGGAGTTCCTCACTTTGCTTCTCCAGGGCCAGCATTAATCTCTTGGCTTCCTTGGCTCTTTCTAGGTTCTGGCTTGCTTAATATTTCATGGTGACAAATGCTGGGCTCCAACTGTCTCCAAACATCTGTGTTTCTGTTCTTCAAGTGTTGGTATCTATGTCAGTTCTGCGCTTTCCAAAAGTTTCCCCTTTTAAAGGACTCCAGTAAACTAATCAAGACCCACCTGGAATGGGTAGAGTCACATCTCTATCAAATCAAAAGATCATACCCACAATTGGGTGTGCCACATCTCCATAGGGATAATCTAATCAAAAGTTTCCACCCTACAGTGTTGTTGAATCAGGATTAAAAGAGACCACAAGATTGAATCAGGATTTAAACATGGTTTTTCTAGGGTACATAATACTTTCAAACTGGCACAGTACCCTACTTGAACTTTGCCAACTTGACAATTGCCTACTTTTCACTTGTCATATCACAACATATTTCAACTTCAGACTCAAAGGACATTTACAGAGGTTAGTAAACTCAAGAAGTAGAAATTAGGAATCCCATGGGTTATCTTTATTTTGGCTAATAATCTAACAGTTAATTTTGAGTACAGCCGTTTTCCAGTGTGAAGTAGGACTCAGCTCTCTTATCACTTACTGAGGCTGGTTAATAAACAAGAAGGATGTTTTATTAAATCATTAGTCAGTTGATTGCATCTATGGGTGATTACATCTCTGATTAACTAAGGGAAGTGCCTTCTGCAATGGGAGAATCTAATCAGCTGTATTTAATCCAATCAATTCAAGCCTTTTAAAGGTCAGGCATGATTTTAACAGTTCAGAAGAGAGAACTTTCATCTCTACTTCTGCCAGCCTGCCTCTCTCGCAGAATTCATCAAACACTTACATTATTTTTTCCAGTCCATGGTCTGCCTTATGGAATTAGACTCATGCATTCCCACAGTGTGCTGGTTTGAAAGGATGTGTGTCCCCTAGAAAAGCCATGTTTTAATCCTAATCCCATTTTGTAAAGGCAGCCATTTCTTCTAATCCCTATTCAGTATTATATGTTTGAAACTGTAATCAGATCATCTCCCTGTGATGTAATCGAGAGTGGTTGTTAAGCTGTATTAAGTAACGACATGTCAGGTGGGTCTTGATTAGTTTCTGAAGTCCTATAAAAGAGGAAACATTTTGGAGATAGGAGATTCAGAGAGAGTAGAGAATGCTGCAGGACCATGAAGCAGAGAGTCCATAAACCAGCGAACTTTGGGGATGAAGAAGGAAAATGCCTCCTGGGAAGCTTCATGAAACCAGAAGCCAGGAGAAGAAGCTAGCAGATGATGCCGTGTCACCATGTGTCTTTCCAGATGAGAGAGAAACTGTGACGGTGTCTGCCAAGTGCCTTCTCACTTGAGAGAAACCCTGAACTTCATCGGCCTTGTTGAACCAAGGTATCTTTTCCTGGATGCCTTTGATTGGACATTTCTATAGACTTGTTTTATTTGGGACATTTTCTCAGCATTAGAACTGTAAACTAGCAACTTGTTATATTCCCCTTTTTAAAAGCCGTTCTATTTCTGGTATATTGCATTCTGGCAGCTAGCAAACTAGAACACACAATTTCATGAGACATTTTTATATATCACATATTTACAGATATTTCCTATGGTTCTGTTTCCCTAGAGAACCCCGACTAATAAAGTTTGATACTTGAGTGGTTCTTGAGAAACAAAATCTTAAAAATGGTTATTCGCAATTGGTTTTCTACTCTGGTTAGATTTGAAGGCACTAATGACTCTATTTCCAATAATCAAGATAGTACTTATACTCTAGAGCATGAGTTGGCAATACGGATATGCAAAATACTGTGATTTGATTCTCCTTATCATTCTCTTGTGTGAGACAAGGCTCTGGGTGATAGTGTTTTTGACACCTTAACTGAATTTTGTCAAATCAAGTGGTAAACGATGTTGGCTGGTTGTTCTTAGATATGCTGGATATAGTTTTGAAAGAAAGGGATGAGTTGAAGTCTTCAAATTTGCAACTTAAATGTCATATGAAATATGTAAAAGTTTCTGGGTGTGCCCTGAGAGAAAATATTATTTTCTGTGGTTGCAGACTTGAGATCTCTGAAAACCAGACCTTGAGTCTCACTGTGTGAGTAGCAGATTTACAATGTAAACTAGATTCTCAACCTTGCAGGGTGTGTGCTTTTAAAGTAAGGGCTTTGTGTGGAAAAGAATGGGATCCTGAAGCTTGGGATGGGGACATACAGGTTGATAATGATGGTGGTAAGGACAAGGAAACTCTGGATTCTGTTCTGTCTTTGCTAGATAAACTTATAATGGTATGTCCTGAGGAAAAGCTGCCCCACCTCCAGCCTTCCCTGAGGAGACAGCTTTCCAACCTCCAGTCTGCCCTAAGGAGTCTACCATCTAACCTCCATGTAAAGAGATTAACCATTCTTTAATGGTTAATTTAACCTGCTAAACCTGCAACTGTTTCCCCTGGGGAAACTGCCTTCACTCCTCTGTCTGGAGGGATTAATCCTGTTTCACCTGATGACACTGCAATGGAATGTCCTGAGGTACTGACTTGAAAGAAACTTCTAATTCTTTTCATGCCCCACCCCCACCATTCTTTTCTTCAAGATCCATAGCTAGACTAGAGTCCATCGGGTGAGACGGCCTGTGAGGAGGTATGCTATACTCCAAAAGAGCTACATGAATTTTCCAATTTAAATAGACAATCAGGGGAATATGTGTGGGAATGGATATTAAGGATTTGGGATAATGGTGGAAGAAATATCACATTGGACCAGGATAAATTTGCTTTTATGGGCCTACTAAGCAGAGATTCTGTGTTCAGTGTTGTAGCTTGGGGTGGGGGGGATTAATAGTTTGTTTGGGTGGTTGGCTGAAACATGGATCAAAAGGTAACAGATATTATGTGAAGTAAAAACGCCAGAGCTGCCCTGATATTATAATGTAGATGAGGGGATCCAAAGGCTTAGAGAAATTGGAATGCTAGAGTGGATGTATCATAGAAAGCCTGCCCACACACTCCAGGAATGTCCAGATGACACACCTTTTACCAGAACTTGGAGGAATAAGTTAGTGAGACTAGCTACATTGTCCCTGAAGAGCTCTGTAGTCACCCTTCTCTGTACGTCAGATATTACCATGGGAACTGCTGTCACTGAACTGGAATCCTTAAAACACGATGGCGACGATCAGATCCTGAGTCGGCAGAAGCCCCGTGGTAAGTTAATCGTCACAGAAAAGATGGGTGTAGCTACCATAATGGAGAGCAGACTCAAAGCTGAAGTCAAAATAATCTGATTTATAGAGATTTAAGGCATTGACTAATAGATTATGGGGTAAAATAGATGGGCACACTATTAAATTCTTGTTTCAACTATGTAAGAAGAGTTCTAAGGCAAGTGAACAATAGCCTAACTTGCACTATAAAAATAAAGATTCATGCCCCTTAATCAATTCCCAGACTTGAGACAGTTTACAGACCTAGAGCCCCTTGAATGAGAGGAAGGCTGGCTACCCTTCGGGAAGAACACTGTCACACTGCCAAAATTAGATTTAAATTTGTTAAATCTTCCTTCCTGGCTTTCCTATGGAGACCTACATCCTTTTACCACAGTAACTGAAATTGAGAAACGGAAATGATCAGTTATTTCAGGGATTACTAGACACTGGCTCAGAAGTGACATTAATTCCAGGAGACACAAAACTTCACTCTGGTCCACCAGTCAGAGTAAGGGCTTATGGAGATAAGGTGATTGATGGAATTTTAGCGCAAGTCCATCTCATAGGGGTCCAGTGGGTCCCCAGAGACATTCTATAGTTATGTCCCCAGATCCAGAAGGTATAATTGCAATAAATATACTCAGCAACTGGTAGGATCCCCACATTGGTTACCTGACTTGATTGTTGAGTAAGGGTCATTATGGTAGAAAAGGCCAACTGGAAGCCACTAGAGCTGCTCCTATGTAGCAAAATAGTAAATCTGACGCAATATTGGATTCCTGAAGGTATTGCAGAGATTAATGTCACTTTTAAGGACTTGGATGCAAGTGTGGTGATTCCCACCACATCCCCAATCAACTCTTCTAATTGGCCTGTGCAGAAAACAGATGGGTCTTGGAAGATGACAGTGGGTTATCATAAACTTAACCAGGTGCTGACTCCAATTGCAGCTGCTGTTCCAGATGTGGTATCATTGCTTGAGCAAATCAACACATCCCCTGATACTAGGTATGCAACTACTGATCTCAAAAATGCCTTTTTTTCAATAGCTGTTAGTAAGGACCACCAGAAATAGCTTGTGTTCAGGTGGCAAGGCCAGCAGTATAACTTCGCTGTCCTAACTCTGGGTAGTCCTATGTCATAATCTTGTCCTCAGGGAACTTGGTCACTTCTCCCTCCCACAAGACATCACACTGGTCCATTATATTGATAATATCATGTTGATTGGACCTAGAGAGCAAGAAGAAGCAACTATCCAAGACTTATTGGTAACGCATTTCCATGTCAGAGGATGGGAGATAAACCCAACAAAAGTACAGGGGTCTTCCACCTCAGTGACATTTCCAGGTGTGGGGCATGTCGAGATATCCCTTCTAAGGTGAAGGATAAAATATTGCATCTGCCTCCTCCTCTGACCAAAAAAGAGGCTCAATGCCTACTTGGCCTCTTTGAATTTTGGAGACAACATATTGCTCATTTGGGTGTGCTACTCCAGCCCATTTACTGAGTGACCAGAAAAGCTGCTAGTTTTGAGTGGGGACCAGAACAAGAAGAGGCTCTGTGAAAGGTCTGGGATGTTGTGCAAGCTGCTCTGCCACTTGGGCCATATGATCCAGCAGATCCAATGGTGCTGGAAGTGTTAGTGGCAAATAGAGATGTTGTCTGGGTCCTTTCACAGGCTGTTATAGGAGAATCACAATGCAGGCTCTTAGGAATTTGGAGAAAAGCCTTACGATCCTCTGCAGATAACTACTCTCCTTTTGAGAAACAGCTCTTGGTCTGCTACTGAGCCTTAGTGGACACTGAATGCTTAACCATGGGCCACCAAGTGTCCATGAAACCTGAGTTATCTATCATGAGCTAGGTGTTGTCTGACTTACCAAGCCATAAAGTTGGGTGTGCACAGCAGCACTCCATCATAAATTAGCAATAGTATATGAGAGACAGGGCTTGAGTGGGTCCTGAAGGCATAAGTAAGTTATGTGAGGAAGTGGCCCAAATGTTGGTGGCTCCCACTCCTGCCATATTACCTTCTCTCTCCCAGCCCAGTGTTATGGTCTCTTAGGGTATTTCTTAAAATCAGTTGACTGAGGAAGAGAAAACTTAGGCCTGGTTTACAGATGGTTCTGCACAATATGTAGGTACCAATTGAAAGTGGAGAACTGCAGTCCCTTTCTGGTATGTCCCTCAAGGACAGTGGTAAGAGGAAATCCTCCCAGTGGGCAGAACTTTGAGCAGTGCACTGGTTGCTCATTTTGCTTGGAAGCAGAACTGGCCAGAGGTGGCCAATCAGTCTGTATACCGATTCATGGGTTGTTTTAAATAGTCTTGCTAGTTGGTCAGGGACCTGGAAGGAACATGATTGGAAGATTGGTGACAAAAAAAGGTGTGGGAAAGAGATATGTGGATAGGTCTTTCTGAGGAGCAAAAAAACCCATGAAGATATTTGTGTCCCATATGAATGTTCACCAGAGGGTGACTTCAGCAGAGGAAGGCTTTAATAATCAAGTGAATAAGATGGTCTGTTTTGTAGCAACCCATCAGCCTTGTTTCCCAGCCTCCTGCCATTGCCCAATAGATCACGAAAAAAGTGATCATGGTGGTACAGATGGAGGTTATGCATAGGCTCAGCAACATTGACTTCCATTCACCAAGGCTACCTTGGCTATGGACAGAGTTGAGTCCTAATCTGGCAGCAGCAGAGACTCACACTCAGTCCCTGATATGGCGCCATTCCCAAGGTGATCAGCCTGCTACCTGGTGGCAGGTTGATTATATTGGACCACTTCCATCATGGAAGGGGCTGTGATTTATTCTAAGTAGAATAGATGCATGCTACAGATATGGGTTTGCCTTTTCTACACACAATGCTTCTGCCAAAACTACCATCTGTGGACTTATAGAATGCCTTATCCACCATCACAGTGTCACTTCTGATCAAGGAACCCACTTTGCAGCAAATCAAGTGTGGGAATGGGCACATGCTCATGGAATTCTCTGGTCTTACCATGTTCCCCATCATCCAGAGGCAGCTGGGAAGACAGAATGGAGGAATGGCCTTTTAAAGATCCAATTATGGTGTCAACTAGGTGACAATACTTTGCAGGGCTGGGGCAATGTTCTCCAGGAGGCTGTGTATGCTCTGAATCAGCATCTACTCTATGGTGCTATTTCTCCCATAGCCAGGATTCACAAGTCCATGAATCAAGGGGTGGAAATGGCACCACTCACTATCACCCCCAATGATCCAAGAGAAAATTTTTGGCTTCCTGCCCCTGCAGCCTTAAGTTTTGATAGTTTACAGGTCTTAGTTCCAAAAGGAGGAGTGCTCCCACCAGGAGACACAACAATGATTCCGTTGAACTGGAAGTCAAGGCTGCCACCTGGCCACTTTGGGCTTCTCATGCCTCTTAATCAACAGGCAATGAAGAGGATTACTGTACTGCCTGGGATGATTGATCCTGACTATAAAGAAGAAATAAAACTGCAACTCCACAGTGGAGGTAAAGAAGAGTTTCCCTAGAATATACAGGAGTTCCCCTAGGGCGTCTCTTGTACTACCATGCCCTGTGATTAAAGTCAATGAAAAGCTGCAACGCAATCCAAGCAGGACTATCAATGGCCCAGAACCCTCAGAAATGAAGGTTTGTCTCACTTTACAAGGCAATGAACCACAGCTGCTGAGGTGCTTACTGAGGGTGAAGGGAACATGGAATCGGTAGTAGAAGTGATAACTATGAACTGTGACCATGTGACCAGTTACAGAAACTAGGACTGTACTTTTCCCTGCTTTGTTATGAATATGTTTACATTTGTACATGAAGCATATATCTTGTTTTCTTTTCAATCTTATCCCCTTAGCATATGACAAAAGCTGTACTGATCATTTCATAGTATTTAAGCTATAAATATCAAGTTTAAGAGTCCATGTTATCCAAGGACTTGCATCCTATTCTGGAAAGATTTAGTGCATTTTTGGTTGTATGCAGGACAGTTGAATATTGTTAGGTGAAACATATGTCTATTGTATTCTATTTAGAGATTAAGTGTGGTTTAAGGTGATCAGTATAGCTGCTAAGTTTACAAGGGGTGGACTGTGATGGTTAGGTTCATGTGTCAACTTGGCCAAGTGAAGACACCAGTTGTCTGGTCAAGCACTGACCTGTTACTGAGAGAATATTTCATGGCTGGTTAATAAACCAGAAGACCAGTTTATTAAATCATTAGTCAGTTGGTTGCATCTATGGCTGATTACATCTACAATCAACTAAGGAGAGTGTCATCCACAGTGGCATAATCCAATCAGATGGATTAATCTGATCTATTGAAGACTTTTAAGAAAGAGGTGATGATTTCAGTCAGAAGAGAGAAATTTCATCACTATTTCAGCCAGCTAGCCTGTCCTGAGGATTCCTCAAACACCTTCATCATTGTTGCCAGCCTGTGCCTTCCCTACAGAATTTGAACTCATGCATTCCCACAGGTGTGTGAAAGACTTACAAACTTTCATATTTATAGATATCTCCTGTAGGTTTTATTTCCCTTGAGAACCCTGGCTAATACATGCTGCTACACAGGTGAAAGTTAAAGGAGATAATGCAATGTTGGTATTCCACAGAAAAGCAACTAGATCCTAAGAGCATTGGAGGGGACATGAGGTGTCATCTGGTCTAATCTAATTGTTAAGATGGGGAGTCAGGCACAGAGAAATTGAGCAACTTGTACAAGGTCACACAGTGCAGTTTCTTCATAACATGTTCCATTTCTCAGGAGTTTCAACAACAAAACTACATTCCCATAGCAAAATATGTTATCAAAGGAGCTCCAAGATGGGACTCTAATGTGCATTATCTGTCTGTCTCTCTTTCTTGCACATACACATTCCCCACATCTTTCTTTTTCTTTTTTTAGAAGAGGGACTACATTGGTCCTGAAGGAACAGGAACATTTGCTCCTAGAATCCTTCAGATGAAAGTCTGATCTGGCATCCAACATTAACCTTTATCAACTCATCAGTGAATAAATAAGTTGTTTGATCTAGTGAAGTACATAAGAATGTAAGGCAGCCCTGATTCCAAGGGGCTCTAAGGAAAGAAAACAACATTGTCGAGTGCTTTTTATTGACAGACACTATGATAAGATGTTTTCAAAGTATATGCTTTATTTTAATTATGACTACCTTGTAAGATAAGTATTATTTTATTGATAAAGAAACTGAGACCTATATCACTTAGTTCCCTGCATGATAAGAGAGAGGCTTTAATCCCAGTTTTGCCTAACTTGATCTCTTATTTATGCATATGTACAATACATATGCCAAAGGATAAATACATACATATATGCATATATACTAATGGGATTACAGAAAAGTCTTGTCATGAGAGTTCAGAGGAGAGATCATTGGATATCCCGAGGAATGAATCAATAATGAATCTTGACATATTAGAGTAGTAAGCTACCACATTTCATTGAGTTTTATTCTTTGAGTGAGTTTTTTTTCCTTAGCTATTTTATATATTTTTGGATTCATTAATGGCTGCTATATGATAATTGTATATGCCTTTACTTTGAGGAAAAACCACCTTTGCTTTTTGGACAGATCATTTACTTACAAACTATTTCTCTTTTAAGTTGTACTTTGAAAGTGTTATTTCCCCAATGTATTTCCTAATCAACTATTGCAGATACAGAGAAGAAACTCTTATAGTTTGTATATTAACATACATATTCATTTCACATGCAGTAAGCTCACCAAATTTTCTTAGCTTCAAAATTCCAACGGATTCTTTAGAGTTTTTCACACAAATAATCATAGCATCCCAAGATAATGGTAATCATGTCTTCTCATTTGTACCTCATTTATTTTTCTTACTTTACTACATTGGCCAGAACTTCAATAAAAAGTTTAATCTCAAGGTTTTATGTGAATATTTTTGCCTCCTGTTTTTGTTGATAAGAACCAGTTTTATATCTAGATCAATGTTATAAAATGATTATTTTAAACTGTATCTTCACTATTACAATTTGATATTTGTAATTGATTTTGATACCAAACAATAATGCTGGATTATCATGACTCAACTTTTCAAGTTGTAAGTTCTTTTAATTTTGCTTTCTCTCTTAAATTTTTCAAAGCAAATATATGGGTGGGGTTTTTATATTATTCCTCACATTTCTTAGATTCTTATACATTAGGAAAAAAACTTTTTTAGATATAAAGTTATTGGGTAACAACTTTTTCTTATAAAAATCATTAAACATTGCTCAATTGACATCTGTCCTTTGAACAGGCTGGGGCTGGTCTGATATATTTTCTTTATCAGATAATCATTTTCCACCTTGACTGAATGGCAGAGATTCAAGGTCATCTCTCTGATTCCAAATCAAAAGATGTCAGGGAAAAGACACATTGGCTAAACTGAGGTAGAGTCCTCAGGCTTAAGGAACTTCTAAGGAACTAGAGGTGGTGAAACATTGCATTATCAGCCAGCTGCTACCTTTAGATGGAAGTATATTTATAGAAAAAGATGGACAGCAATAGCCTGCCTGGTGGTGGGAAAGTTAAAGGGAAAAGGCACAATCTGAGCTGTGTCTTGAGCTACAATGTGTTTTCCGGGCCAAGGAATGGTATATGGAAACAATGCACTCACAGATGCTCAGCAGAGAAGTGGAAGCATGCAGTTTCACATAGGTAAACCACAGGGTACATGGAGAAAATAGCTGGCCATGTGGCTGGCAGGCAAAATGGGAGAAGCCTGAGCTTCGCCTAAGGAACATTAGCATTATTCAGAAGGAAATGAGAAAGCATCCTAAGTGAAAAAAATCACAAGACCTGAGCTTCACTCAGACTTATGCTGGTGGCCAGCATGGAATTTGAGGGCAGACCATTTAAGATCCTAGAAGAGAGAGGAAGAGCTGGAGATGGGCAATAAGAATGAAGAAGGGACAAATGAATGGTATGTTTTGGGGGTTGAATGGACAAGGGATGCAAGAGATGTGGAGTTGGAATGAAATGGAGGTGCTAAGATGATTTTCATTTTCTTAGTGTGAGCAAGTGGGATGAGAATGCTGGAGAAGTAGATTTTCAGGAAAAACTAGTAAATTCAGTTTTGGACATTTAATTGACTGTAGAATTAAATACAGAAGCTGCCTAGGGGGAAGTTGTAAATAAATGGGAATCTGCAGTTTAGAAGACAGCTCCGGGCTGGCCAAATAGAACTGGGGATGTGAAGTGGGGGAGGATGAGGTGGATTATTCAGAGAGGAAGGATAAAAGGGAACAAGAAGTGAAAGACTCTGCCAAATGCCGCAGAGAGATTGGATAGGTCAAAGACTGAAAACAGACTATAAGATTTTCAAGTAAAGAAGTTATTAATGGCAGCAGGGGGGACTGCAGCTCAGGTTCCTGGCACAGCTTGCTGGTGCCAGGGTAGATCATAAAGACCTAGTCTTCAAACTGAGGGTGGGGGTGGGGATGTTTGATCAGCTATTTCTGATCACTGGGGGCCAGCTCCGAGAACAGCCATTGTTCCGATGTTCCTCTGGCAATGGCAGCAGAGGGATGTTAAAGAGAGTAACCTTCCTCAAACCTACAGAAAACAGTGAGAGGGCTGCATTAACTGGGCAACTGCTAAATCAAGAAAACACAGCTTCAAAGTCGTAGAAGCTTCTGGTATCCTTACTTCCCCCCAGCCCCCGCTTCACAACATGGGTAGAGCCAGGTTGTGCTCCTGTTGTGGGTTTCTGATCCTATTCCAGAAGGAGCTGGATGGCCCTTTGTGCATACCAAGGTCCATTTATATCAGTGACAATCTATCAGGTGGAAGTCTGAGAGAACTTGTCTCAGGCTCACCCACCCAGAGTTTGTCCTGAGGGCAGAGAAGTGGCTTGTAGATAGCTGGGAGAGTGTGAGAAACAACTGAGTTGAAGTTGACTGGGGCAAAGGACTATGTGCATTAAGGCACACAAAACAGCATCCAGAGTAGGTAAAAGTCTATTTCAATGAGAACAGAGGTGGCAGTTCACAGGATTACCTGTAAACTGTAAATGGGCAAATTCCTAAGGCCACCAAAAACTACAAGCCTGGGAAAAAGAAGCAGGGTGTGTGACTCCATGCAGGCTTAGATAAATCAGAAAGGAACCTGTACTTCACATTAGTCTCAGGCTTATCATCTTGAATAGGAGGGCTAAGCTCTGAAGGATACCACCCGCCAAAGCGAAGACAATTTGCAAAGACTGAAAGGTGCTTTTTCCTTCTCCTTCTTCTTCTTCTTCTTTTTTTGCTTTGATTAGCTCCTGGCATGCAAGAAAATCCCTCTCACATCACTAGCTGGATACAAAGTTAAGAACAAAGAGCTCAGAGACTAAATCTCAGAGTTAACATTGCAACAAAAAATTACAAGACAAATAAGACAAAGGAAATGATACCTGTGGTGGTTTGAAGCTGTATGTACCCCAGAAAATCATTTTCTTAAATTTAAATCCATTCCTATGTCTGTGGATCCATTGTAGGCAGCACCTTTTGATGTTAGGCTACTTCAGTTAAGGTGTGTTCACCTCATTCAGGATGAGTCTTAATCCTCTCACTGGATTCCGTTATAAATGCAATGAATACAGAGAGAGAGAGAGAGAGAGAGAGAGAGAGAGAGAGAGAGAGAGAGAGAGAGAGAGAGAGAGAGAGAGAGAGAGAGAGAGAGATGCTGGCCACAGAAGCAAGAAGGTGAAAGCAATGAGAGCTGGAATAAAAGGAAGAGACCAGCTGATGCCATGATGTGCCTTGTTATGTGGCAGAGGACTCAAGGAGCACTGGCAGCCCATCTTCAGAGAGAAAATTTGGGACATTTTTCTCAGCCTCAAAATGGTAAGTAACAAATTCCCATTGTTAAGCCAATCCATTTCATGGTGTCTGTTTTCAGCAGCCTAGTAAACTAAAACAATGGCCCAACCAAAGACGTAAGATAAAATCCAGAAACCACCAATGAGGGGGATAAGACTTTGGGCTAACCATATAAAGACTAAAATATAAAAATAAAGATCTTCAATATACTCATGGAGATAAAGAAAAACACAGAGAAATAACTAAAGAAAATAAGGAAAACAATGAATGAACAATATGGGAATGTCTCCAGAAAAATATTGGAGTTAAAGGGCACCATAAATGAAAAACTCCTTAGCTGGTTTCAAACAACAGTTTGGAGGTGGCAGAAAAAAGAGCTAATGGGCCCGAAGACAAGATAATTAAAATGATTTCAGGCTAAGGAGCAGGAATAAGATAGAATTAAAAAAAAAATGAACAAAACCCAAGATACCTGTGGGATATTTTTCAAGCATACCAATATCTGCATTATGGGAGCCCAAGAGGGAGAGGAAAGAAAGAAAGAGGCAGAGGGAATATTCAAAAAAGTAATGGCAGAAAACTACTCAGATTTAATGAAAGACCTGAATATGCACATTCAAGAACCCAATGAGCCTGAAATGGAATAAACACAAAAAGAAACATGCCCATACACACAGTAATCTAATTGTCCAGTTCCAAAGACAAAGAGACAGTTCTGAAAACTGCAAGAGAAAATCAATGAGTTATTTGCAAGGGAATTCCAATAAGTTTAAGTGCTGATTTCTTATCTGAAACTATGGAGACAAGAAGGCAGTGGTATGAAATATTTAAAATGCTAAAAGAAAACAAATGCCAACCAAGATTTTTTTATCTGGCAAATCTTTCTTTCAAAATGAGGGAGAGATAAAGACATTTCAAGATAAAAAAATGTTGAGGGAGTTCATCACCATTGAAGTTCTTCAGACTGAAAGGAAAAGACACTAGACAATGGATCAAAGTAACATAAATAAAGAAAAAACTCCAGTAAAGGTAACCATATTGGTGATTACAAATGTCGGTACTACTGTACTGTATTTCTCATATATAATCCTACTTCTTACTTCTTATAGGTACTAAAATGCAAATTTATAAAATAATGATAAATTTATGGTTTTGAACATAGAATGTAAAAATATAATTTGTAACGAGTACCAAAAAAGGTGGGAGAACAGAGGGGTATAGAAACAGTGATTATGTATGTTATTAATGTTACTTAGTAGAAACTAAAATATAATTGTTACAGATTTAGGACATTAAATTTTAAGCCCATAATAATCACAAAGGAAATACATGAAAAACATATTCAGAAAGAAAGGAGAAGGAACTCAAAATGGTACTATATATATATATGTATCAGCAGAACCCCAAAATAGATGAAGCCAAATATTGATAGATTTGAAGAAAGAAACAGACATTTCAACACTAATAGTGGGACACTTCAATAAACAATTTTCAATAATGGATAGAACATCTAGACAGAAGATCAATATGGAAATAGAAGACATGAATGATGTTATAAATCAGGTAGGCCTAACAGACATCTACAGAACTCTTCATCCAAAAGCAGCAGAACACACATTCTTCCCTAAGGCACATGAATCATTCTCCAGAATAGACCATATGTTAGGTTACAAAACAAGTCTCAAATTAAAAAAAAATTGAAATCATGCAATATATCTTCTTTGACCATAATGGAATGAAGTTAGAAATCAATAACAGGGGTAGAAATGGAAAATTTACAAATATGTGGAAATTAAACAATGCACTCTTAAACAACATTGGGTTAAAGAATAAATAAAAAAGGAAATTAGGAAATATTTTCAAGAAAATAAAAATTTGATCACAACATACTCAAACTTATGGGATGCAGCCAAGGCTGAGAGGGAAATTTATATCTCTAAATGCCTATGTTAAAAAAAAAAGTAGAAGGAGCTCAAAAGAGAGACCTAACCTTAAAATTGGAGGATCTAGAATAAAAAAGAGAAAACTAATCACAAAGAGAGCAGAAGGAAAGAAACAACAAAAATTAGAGCAGAAATAAGTGAAATAGAGCATATAAAAACAATAGAGAAAATCAATATAATCAAAGATTGGTTCTTTGAAAAGATCAACAAACTCAACAAACCTTTAGCTAGATGGTCAAAGACAAAAAGAAAGAGGACACCAATAACTCAATTGAGAAATGAAATGGAACATCACTACCGACTGATACTATGAACAACTGTAGTCCAACAGATTAGATTGCCTACATGAAATGAACAAATTCCTACGAACACACCAATGACCTACATTGACTCAAGAAGATATAGAAGATCTCAACAAATCAATGACTAGTAAGGACATTGAGTCAGTAATCAAAAACATCCCCCCAAACATCCAGGACCAAATGGCTTCACTGGTTTTACTAAACATTCCAAGAATAATTAACACCAATCCTGCTTAAACTTTTCCAAAAAATTGAAGAGGAGGGAATACTTTCTAACTCATTCTACAAGGCCAACTGTCATCCTCATACCAAAGCCAGATAAAGACAGCAAAAGAAAAGGAAATTACAGATCAATACCCTTCATGAATATAGATGCAAACTTCTTCAATAAAACACTTGCAAATCAAATCCAGTAGCACATTAAAAGAATTATACCTCATGAAAAAGTTGGCTTTAACCCAGGTATACAAGGGTGGTTCAACATAAGAAAATCAATTAATGTAATATACCACATTAACAGAATGAAGGAAGAAAGTCACATGATCATCTCAATTTATACAGCAAAGATATTTGACAAAATCAGTAACCCTTCTTTTTTTTTTTTTTTTTTTTAAAAAACTGTGCTCAATATCCACTGTTTGATAAGGTGTAGAAGTATGCAAACCACTTCAGACAGAATTCCTGAAAAGATTATAAGGTTAAAGAAAGAAAAGGAAGGAGGGAGGGAAAGAAGGAGAAAGGGAGGAGAGAAGGGTGGATGGAAGGAAGGAACAGATGAGGTGGGAAAGGAAGGAAGAAGGGAGGAACTTGAAAAGTCCACTTTTGAGAATCTCTCTCTCCTGAGTACCCCTTCTTGATAAAAACACTTAAAAACTAATGGAAGGACTCTTTCTCCGCCGGCCCGCCGCGCGGCGCCCACGCCCCGCAGCAGCCGAGCCGCCCGCCCTCCTTCTCCCCTCTCTTTCTCCGCCGGCCCGCCGCGCGGCGCCCACGCCCCGCAGCAGCCGAGCCGCCCGCCCTCCTTCTCCCCTCTCTTTCTCCGCCGGCCCGCCGCGTGGCGCCCACGCCCCGCAGCAGCCGAGCCGCCCGCCCTCCTTCTCCCCTCTCTTTCTCCACCGGCCCGCTGCGTGGCACCCACGCCCCGCAGCAGCCGAGCCGCCCGCCCTCCTTCTCCCCTCTCCTCCCCCTCCTGCTCCGGCTGCTCTCCAACCACCATGGTGCCCTCTTCCCCCGCCTTCACCGTGCTCCTCCGCCACCAGCCTCGACAGCCTTGCCGCCCTCACCTTTCCTCCTCCAGAACAGCTACTGGGGGAGTGGAGATAATACAGAGCAGCTCCCGGAGCTACGAGGGAGATCAAAGGGACAGCGTACCCCATCCTGGAACGGCTGACTATCTGAGAGAACCAGCTCCGGTGAGACCACCAAGGGGCACGGGCTTTCCTGGGTGGGACGGCAAGCGACCGGAGTCCCTCCCTTCCACCTTCCTGGGCCAGCTGGTAGAATTGGACAGGCGGTCCCCTTAGGCCGTGGCGGCTGGTGCCCCCACCACACGAGGCCCCCCCGGAACAACTGAGATAGTTGGGTTGGAAATCCCCAGACTGCGGAGAACAGTGACCGGGGGATCCCTTCCAAACACGTGACTCCCCCGTCAGCTGGGAACAGTGCACTCTCCCGGGCTGCGACAGCTGGCGCCCTCCCGCCACGCTTGGTGCCCCGGGCCGACTGGCTAATTTGGCCGGACGCTCTCCTGTGCTGCGACGGCCGGCGACCCTCCCCGCGTTTGGAACCCCGGGCCCGCTGGCATTCTTCCAAGACGCTTCGGTTGCCGAACCTCCCCTACGGCGAGAGTTTTCCAGAGTTGAGGGACCCACAGCAACTTTTGCTGGTGGAACCCACAGACAGGCATGTGCCACGAGCGCCACCTACTGGGCAGGATAGGAAGAACAGAACCCAGAGATTGCACAGAAAAATCTTTCAACCTGTTGGGTCCAACACCGAGGGAAATCTGACTAAATGCCCAGACGCCAGCAGAAGATAACGGATCACGCTCAGAAAATTGAACATATGGCCCAGTCAAACGAAGAAACCAATAGTTCAAATGAGATACAGGAGCTGAAACAACTAATGCTGAATATACGAACAGAAATGGAAAACCTCTTCAAAAACGAAATCGATAAATTGAGGGAGGACATGAAGAAGACATGGGCTGAACATAAAGAAGAAATAGAAAAACTGAAAAAACAAATCACAGAACTTATGGAAGTGAAAGATAAAGTAGAAAAGATGGAAAAAACAATGGATACCTACAATGACAGATTTAAAGAAACAGAAGATAGAATTAGTGATTTGGAGGATGAAACATCTGAATTCCAAAAAGAAACAGAAACTATCCGGAAAAGAATGGAAAAATTTGAACAAGGTATCAGGGAACTCAAGGACAATGTGAACCGTACAAATATACGTGTAGTGGGTATCCCAGAAGGAGAAGAGAAGGGAAAAGGAGGAGAAAAACTAATGGAAGAAATTATCACTGAAAATTTCCCAACTCTTATGAAAGACCTAAAATTACAGATCCAAGAAGTGCAGCACACCCCAAAGAGATTAGACACAAATAGGCGTTCCCCAAGACACTTACTAGTTAGAATGTCAGAGGTCAAAGAGAAAGAGAGGATCTTGAAGGCAGCGAGAGAAAAACAATCCATCACATACAAGGGAAACCCAATAAGACTATGTGTAGATTTCTCAGCAGAAACCATGGAAGCTAGAAGACAGTGGGATGATATATTTAAATTACTAAAAGAGAAAAACTGCCAGCCAAGACTCCTATATCCAGCAAAATTGTCCTTCAAAAATGAGGGAGAAATTAAAACATTCTCAGACAAAAAGTCACTAAAAGAATTTGTGACCAAGAGACCAGCTCTGCAAGAAATACTAAAGGAAGCACTAGAGTAAGATACAAAAAGACAGAAGAGAGAGACATGGAGAAAAGTGTAGAAAGAAGGAAAGTCAGATATGATATATATAATACAAAAGGCAAAATGGTAGAGGAAAATATTATCCAAACAGTAATAACTCTAAATGTCAATGGACTGAATTCCCCAATTAAAAGACATAGACTGGCAGAATGGATTAAAAAACAGGATCCTTCTATATGCTGTCTACAGGAAACACATCTTAGACCCAAAGATAAATATAGGTTGAAAGTGAAAGGTTGGGAAAAGATATTTCATGCAAACAACAACCAGAAAAGAGCAGGAGTGGCTATACTAATATCCAACAAATTAGACTTCAAATGTAAAACAGTTAAAAGAGACAAAGAAGGACACTATATACTATTAAAAGGAACAATTAAGCAAGAAGACATAACAATCATAAATATTTACGCACCGAACCAGAATGCCCCAAAATACGTGAGGAATACACTGCAAACACTGAAGAGGGAAATAGACACATATACCATAATAGTTGGAGACTTCAATTCACCACTCTCATCAATGGACAGAACATCTAGACAGAGGATCAATAAAGAAATAGAGAACCTGAATATTACTATAAATGAACTTGACTTAACAGACATTTATAGGACATTACATCCCACAACAGCAGGATACACCTTTTTTTCAAGTGCTCATGGATCATTCTCAAAGATAGACCATATGCTGGGTCACAAAGCAAGTCTTAACAAATTTAAAAATATTGAAATCATACACAACACTTTCTCGGATCATAAAGGAATGAAGTTGGAAATCAATAATAGGCGGAGGGCCAGAAAATTCATAAATACATGGAGGCTCAACAACACACTCTTAAACAACAAGTGGGTCAAAGAAGAAATTGCAAGAGAAATTAGTAAATACCTAGAGGCAAATGAAAATGAAGACACAACATATCAAAACTTATGGGACGCAGCAAAGGCAGTGCTAAGAGGGAAATTTATTGCCCTAAATGCCTTTATCAGAAAAGAAGAAAAGGCAAAAATGCAGGAATTAACTGTCCACTTGGAAGAACTGGAGAAAGAACAGCAAACTAATCCCAAAGCAAGCAAAAGGAAAGAAATAACAAAGATTAGAGCAGAAATAAATGAAATTGAAAACATGAAAACAATAGAGAAAATCAATAAGACCAGAAGTTGGTTCTATGAGAAAATCAACAAGATTGATGGGACCTTAGCAAGATTGACAAAAAGAAGAAGAGAGAGGATGCAAATAAATAAGATCAGAAATGAAAGAGGAGACATAACTACTGACCTCACAGAAATAAAGGAGGTAATAACAGGATACTATGAACAACTTTACGCTAATAAATACAACAATTTAGAAGAAATGGACAGGTTCCTAGAAAAGCATGAACAACCAACTTTGACTCAAGAAGAAATAGACGACCTCAACAAACCAATCACAAGTAAAGAGATTGAATTAGTTATTCAAAAGCTCCCTAAAAAGAAAAGTCCAGGACCAGACGGCTTCACATGTGAATTCTATCAAACATTCCAGAAAGAATTAGTACCTACTCTCCTCAAACTCTTCAACATAATCGAAGTGGAGGGAAAACTACCTAATTCATTCTATGAAGCCAACATCACCCTCATACCAAAACCAGGCAAAGATATTTCAAAAAAAGAAAACTACAGACCAATCTCTCTAATGAGTACAGATGCAAAAATCCTCAATAAAATTCTAGCAAATCGTATCCGACAACACATTAAAAGAATTATACATCATGACCAAGTAGGATTCATCCCAGGTATGCAAGGATGGTTCAACATAAGAAAATCAATTAATGTAATACACCATATCAACAAATCAAAGCAGAAAAATCACATGATCATCTCAATTGATGCAGAGAAGGCATTTGACAAGATTCAACATCCTTTCCTGTTGAAAACACTTCAAAAGATAGGAATACAAGGGAACTTCCTTAAAATGATAGAGGGAATATATGAAAAACCCACAGCTAATATCATCCTCAATGGGGAAAAATTGAAAACTTTCCCCCTAAGATCAGGAACAAGACAAGGATGTCCACTATCACCTCTATTATTCAACATTGTGTTGGAAGTTCTAGCCAGAGCAATTAGGCAAGAAAAAGAAATACAAGGCATCAAAATAGGAAAGGAAGAAGTAAAACTATCACTGTTTGCAGACAATATGATACTATATGTAGAAAACCCAGAAAAATCCACAACAAAATTACTAGAGCTAATAAATGAGTACAGCAAAGTAGCAGGCTACAAGATCAACATTCAAAAATCTGTAGCTTTTCTATACATTAGTAATGAACAAGCTGAGGCGGAAATCAAGAAACAAATCCCATTTACAATCGCAACTAAAAGAATAAAATACCTAGGAATAAATTTAAGCAAAGAGACAAAAAACCTATATAAAGAAAACTACAAAAAACTGCTAAAAGAAATCACAGAAGACCTAAATAGATGGAAGGGCATACCGTGTTCATGGATTGGAAGACTAAATATAGTTAAGATGTCAATCCTACCTAAATTGATTTACAGATTCAATGCAATACCAATCAAAATCCCAACAACTTATTTTTCAGAAATAGAAAAACCAATAAGCAAATTTATCTGGAAGGGCAGGGTACCCCGAATTGCTAAAAACGTCTTGAGGAAAAAAAACGAAGCTGGAGGTCTCGCGCTGCCTGACTTTAAGGCATATTATGAAGCCACAGTGGTCAAAACAGCATGGTATTGGCATAAAGATAGATATATCGACCAATGGAATCGAATAGAGTGCTCAGATATAGACCCTCTCATCTATGGACATTTGATCTTTGATAAGGCAGTCAAGCCAACTCACCTGGGACAGAACAGTCTCTTCAATAAATGGTGCCTAGAGAACTGGATATCCATATGCAAAAGAATGAAAGAAGACCCATATCTCACACCCTATACAAAAGTTAACTCAAAATGGATCAAAGATCTAAACATTAGGTCTAAGACCATAAAACAGTTAGAGGAAAATGTTGGGAGATATCTTATGGATCTTACAACTGGAGGCGGTTTTATGGACCTTAAACCTAAAGCAAGAACACTGAAGAAGGAAATAAATAAATGGGAGCTCCTCAAAATTAAACACTTTTGTGCATCAGAGAACTTCATCAAGAAAGTAGAAAGACAGCCTACACAATGGGAGACAATATTTGGAAACGACATATCAGATAAAGGTCTAGTATCCAGAATTTATAAAGAGATTATTCAACTCAACAACAAAAAGACAGCCAACCCAATTACAAAATGGGAAAAAGACTTAAACAGACACCTACCAGAAGAAGAAATACGGATGGCCAAGAGGCACATGAAGAGATGCTCAATGTCCCTGGCCATTAGAGAAATGCAAATCAAAACCACAATGAGATATCATCTCACACCCACCAGAATGGCCATTATCAACAAAACAGAAAATGACAAGTGCTGGAGAGGATGCGGAGAAAGAGGCACACTTATCCACTGTTGGTGGGAATGTCAAAGGGTGCAACCACTGTGGAAGGCAGTTTGGCGGTTCCTCAAAAAGCTGAATATAGAATTGCCATACGACCCAGCAATACCATTGCTAGGTATCTACTCAAAGGACTTAAGGGCAAAGACACAAACGGACATTTGCACACCAATGTTTATAGCAGCGTTATTTACAATTGCAAAGAGATGGAAACAGCCAAAATCTCCATCAACAGAAGAGTGGCTAAACAAACTGTGGTATATACATACGATGGAATATTATGCAGCTTTAAGACAAGATAAACTTATGAACCATGTAATAACATGGATGGACCTAGAGAATATTATGCTGAGTGAATCCAGCCAAAAACTAAAGGACAAATACTGTATGGTCTCACTGATGTGAACGGACATTCGAGAATAAACTTGAAATATGTCATTGGTAACAGAGTTCAGCAGGAGTTAGAAACAGGGTAAGACAATGGGTAATTGAAGCTGAAGGGATACAGACTGTGCAACAGGACTAGATACAAAAACTCAAAAATGGACAGCACAATAATATCTAATTGTAAAGTAATCATGTTAAAATACTGAATGAAGCTGCATCTGAGCTATAGGGTTTTTTTTGTTTTTGATTGCTTGTTGGTTTGTTTGTTGTTGTTGTTTTTTACTATTACTACTACTTTTATTTCTTTTCTTTATATTAACATCTTATATCTTTTTCTGTTGTGTTGCTAGTTCCTCTAAACCGATGCAAATGTACTAAGAAACAATGATCATGCATCTATGTGATGATGTTAAGAATTACTGAGTGCATATGTAGAATGGTATGATTTCTAAATGTTGTGTTAATTTCTTTTTTTTTCTTTCCGTTAATAAAAAAATAAAAATAAAAAAAAATAAAAAAAAAAAAACTAATGGAAGGAATCTTTATCAAGGGCATATATGAACAACCAACCACTAATGTCATACTCAATGGCAAAATACTGAAAGCTTTCTTTCTAAGGTTAGAAACAAGACCTAAATAAATGGAAGGGCATTCTGTGTACATGGAATAGAAGACTACATATTGCTCAGATGTTGAGTCTACCCAAAGCAATTCACAGATTCAACACAATCCCAATCATAATTCCAACAGCCTTCTCTGATGAAATGGAAAAGTCTATCATCAAATTTATATGGAAGGGAAAGGGGTTCCAAATAGCTAAAAACTTCTTGACAAAGAACAAAGCTGGGGAACCACTCTTCCAAATCTTAAAACTTACTGTAAAGCCACAGGAATCAAAACAACATTGCTACTGGTTGGGATTGTAGGCTTGGCCTTCTAACTCTAAATTCAGTCTTTTCACTACATTAAGCAGACTGTTGAATAATGATAGCACAAACGAATGATTAAATCATAAAGAAAACTCGATAAGAGAGGGGAAATTTTGCATGAGATAATATCCACCTGTGATCATCTTCCTTGATTTCTTTCCCTTCCTTGTGGGTGGATGCTGCTCTTTATATCAGGTGTGTGTGTGTGTGTGTGTGTGTGAATCTAATCACTTCAATTTTGAGTATGGCTGGTGTTAAGGATAGGCTTGAGGTGCAAGTGTCCTTCTGGGACTTCCTAAGTTAGGTTATAAGAAGTTGGCAACTCCCACCTGGGCTCTTGGAAGTTCTATGAGACATTCCCTCTTGTATCCCAGTTGCCATGCAGTGAGAAGCAAAATCCACATTGAGAGGCCACATGCAGGTGCTCTGGTTGAGGTCTCAGTCAATCTCTCAGACAACATCAACTCCCAGCATTGTGAATAGCGCCATCTTGCTTGGCCAGCCCAGTGGAGCCTTCAGATGCCCGCATGAGAAATCCCAACTAGGAAGAATTCAGATAACCATAAAATATGAAAGTTAATACAATATTGTTTCAAGTGACTAAATGTTAAAAAAAGTTTGTTAAAGCAGCCATAGATAACCAAATAAAAGTTTACAAATAAAAAGATAATTTATATATAAAACAAAAATATTTTATGAAACCAGTCCAACGAATCAAAGAATGCTTCATCCAGTTACAACCAGGAAAAATATATTTCCTAAAGTTATCATAACACAACAAAGTTTCAGGAACCTTTTGCCTCTTTTATTCCTTGGGGAATGAGGGGGAAGTAGGAAGAGCTTCTTTTAGCATGATAATGCCTCAAAGTTATTATCATTATTAGTGGGAGAAAGTTACCTCTTATAGATGTTTCAGGCATAAAAATGCTTCAGGCATAAGAATTTTATCTTACTCCCAGGGGAAACTGAAGACTTACAGAATGTAAATTTCAAAACACCTTCCCAGGATAGAACCAGGAATGAGGACCTGCAAAGATTTCACCTCAAGATGTGGACCACAGTTGGCTGAAGGGCAAAGGGATAAAAAAGAGAAGAGGGATTTTGGGAGACTCTAGAAACTCTTGGGTTTCCATCAGAAGATGATGTTGTATGGTCTGAAAGGCTGCTCTCCTAGAAGACAGAGGGAGCATTTTGCCCTAGCTGCTGTGCTTCAGAAGTATTCCCAACTGGCTAATAAGATAAGACTGTATATGCATTCTATAGAGAGTTGAGTCTGAGCTTTAGGGTCCCATTAATGTTTGAGCGCATAGAAAAACTATGAGCTAGTTTTTCTCACTGGAAGGAGAGTAGTTGTTTTATGAAAAGAGGGGTTTCTAAAAATGTGTCCCTGCGATTTAAAAGGATTTAGAAAGTTCCATCATTATATTGCTTGAGTTTTGAAAGATGTGTGTTTGTGTATGGTGTTTGTATACAAGAACAGGGTTAAGTCCCTGGGAAACAGGTAGGATTGTAAGTTTCCCTTGTTGCTTTTACTTTCTCTTTCTCCATCCCTCTTTGTGCTAGGTATGTAATTTGCTCATCCAGATCTATTCTCCAAACATGAGTACCCCAGCTCTGCACAGGGAAGATGACAAATAAGAACTTCATCAATTGACCACCTTGTCCTCTAGCTCTGGTCTCCTTCAACCAATGGGAAGCTCTTGAGAGACATTTAAGGGAAGAAGAAAAGTGAAATAAGATTATTTATTCCCCTGGCTTTCTCTGTGGATCAGTGCCCCTTACCTAAAAGTCCTAGCTCCACTGAAGGCAGCCCTCTCTGGATGACCCTTCCATTTAGGGTTCCACTAACTGCTCCCCTTTCTCTTCTCTTGGGCCTAGGACTGGTCGCAGCTGTGCTGCACTAACCTTCATGGTTTCCTCATGACTCTGTACATAGTCCCTTTATTAAATTCTCCTCAAATGATTCTAATCTGAACATGCCATCTATTTTCTGGGGGAACCTGACTGAGCCATTATTCTACACTATTAGTCATTTACAACATAGTATAAATTCAGGTCAGGGTTTTTCTCTTCAGAGCTATTTGTGATTTTAACCTTGCTCCCACCATGACAAAACAAGGAGCTCTGGTCCCCAGGAATTTCACGAATAAACAATCAGGGGGAGTTTGTGTTGATGGGGGAGGAAAGGGAAATTAAGGTCTATTTCTCAGAAATCACACCCAAAGTGAGCCCTCTTATTATAACACTAATTCTATATACTACCCTGCCCCTTACCTACACTGAGGTTTTATTTACACTGACTATTCGCTGGTGAATGTGGAGAGCTAATCCCTCTCTTCTTGGAGGGATTGGGACAGAGGATGAATACATAAAGGCACAGTAGCTGGAAGCAGTGGAGGTGGGAGGGTTGTTAATACACAAACATTTTGTACTCCATGATTGTGCCTAAGACTAACCACACCTAGACACATAGTTTCTCTAAGTGAAAAATTCAGGTTTTCAATGATTTTTTGCCTTTTTTATAGTGATTATGTTAGTTTTAAAAACACTGGGTTCTGACGATATGTGGGTGATGTTGGTGAAGCTGTTAAAGGGCTCCTGAGTAATTTTTGCATTTTAAAATTAAATACCTCCTTAGTAGTAAATAGGAAAGAGAAATGTTGATCTCATTGCGTCAGTGTCTCTCCAAGGCACCCAGGCCCTCCACTCCTTAGGAAGCAATGGCCCTTAGCCTGGCGGTCACAGCCCCATTATCTGGACCGATGATTCGCTTTCAGCATCACTCTTAAACCTAGCCCCTTTCTTGTCCCTCTCATTATTTCTCCATGCAGTTTAATTTCCAGCCAAATCAATCAACTTCTTTATTTCCATGTATGCTATACAAATTCCCCCTCGTGGCTTTGCCTAGCTTTTCCCTCAGGCTGGAAGTCTTCCCCTTCTTTCCTCATCACTGGACGCTGAGCTCCTGGAGGCAAGGGCTCTTGGTTTCCTCTTTTTGTGTAACTTGCCTGCATAGCATAGCACCTTGCACAAACCAAGTACCCCCAAAAGAATTTGTGGAGTAAATTAAAGTAGTCGATCCAAATGGCATCATTTCAGGAACTGTTTCTAATTTTCTTCGCTTCAGAAAAACAGATAAAGCCAAGGCTCAGAAAGAAGAGAGGTAGAACTGCAATGATTCACTATTGTCCTAATCCCTAACGCTTCCCTTTCAAAGGGAAAAAAATTTATCTATCCATCTATGAATTTTGATCTCCCTGTTAGGGACGTTCATACCCAGTTATAAGAAAGTGGATTCAGTCTAGATTAAAACGAAATCTTCTGTATTGCCACTTGCTAATGATAAGTGCTCAATCAGTGCAGACTCTTTTAAGGGTTGACAAAGCCTCAGTTTTTCAGGGTGCTACAGGGAGAGGGGAAAAGTTATTTCATGGTTTCTCTCTATTTATCTAGACAAAGAAGTTGAGCAAGTGGGGACCCAGAAGAGAGTCAGGACTTGGAGAGGTAGAGATGAAAGTTTAAACCTTTGTTTTTTCTAGATTGGAAAAAGTTTCTATTCTGGAGTTTGATATGCCAAAGGGATTCCTTCAGCAAGGAGTTTAAGGTTATACATGGCCCAGTGCCTACAGCAATCCTGTCGGAGGCCAAAAGAAGGCGAAGGACAAAGCGGCAGGGAAAATGTTTCTTCCCTATTCCCTGAAAATGGGCCCCAGCTCTCACATTTAGCCTGCACTTTGTAATAGAATTCGGGGAATCATTAAAAGCTTTTGGTGTCACTAGTTTAATTAAGAGTGAAAGTTCTACATGGGCTAGGTGTGCTGAGCTCAGTTAGTAGTGGTCACTGCGGAGAAATGGAATGTCACATACATGCAACCTCCGCATGCCCCTTATCCCAGGGTGCCAGAGCCCTTTATCCAAGGCATGTTTCCCAAGAATACCTCATCCAACAGGGAAAGCAAGGTGGACTGCTAAAATAGGATGCTAGGTTTTCTATTATATATATATATTAGTGTTCACTGAAATACACTGTAAAACAGTGAAAGAGTTTACATTTTTTTGACAAACATTGCCAACATGCTGTAAAATTGGATATATGATATACTAGACTTAAATCTAAAAATATGACTTATGACAGCATCTGCCACATTTGGAGCTTCCTCTTTAAGCTTTATCCTTGGACATCTTGCTTAAACAACGTAAGTGAATTTGCAATCAGTGAGGTAATAAAATATTCATATTCTTATTTCTTGTTTCAAAATTGCATGGCATATTCCTCTATTGACAAACAGTACTCTGAAAGTATCATTTCTTCAGGTTATTCTTTATTTTTTTATTTTTATTTTTTGTGGTAAACAAAGCAACCCTGTTCTCAAAACCCTAATTTATTGTGAGGCACAATTGCTGAATGAGCAGACTCTGTAACCTAACTACATTCTTTTAGCTTTGGAGGGGATCCAGGGATATTTACTTTAACTACAGCATGATCTTACTATAATAAAATACTGTATGTGAAACATTTTCCAATAACTGCTTACATTAGGATGTTATGTAGTTAGCTATTAGTACTCTACCCAGGGTACACTATATCAGAGAAAACACTAAACTTTATTTCCTCCTTTGGGAATCTAATAGATCACTTTGCACAGATTAATGCGTTTTATATTCTATGCTCTGTCAAAAAGGCACTTGGATGCAGATTTTAGGATGTCTGCCCCTTGAACATAGCTGTGACCATGGTGATACTACATATATCTAGAGAACACTTCAGCCAGCCACAAAAAGCAAACAGTCATTTACACACAACTTCACGTGCCATAGCAGTACCATGTGCAGGAAATACCTCCAGAGCTGCAGACACTAGTGTGTTAATGTCTTTGATTACTTTCATATGGTACACTTGGAATTGTTAAAACACAGCTGCCACACATCAGAAGGTACTAGAAACAATCTGTTGGACAATACAGCAAAATGGCAGTAAATGAATTTCAGAGATAACCCATGCTAGTTACTAGGGGAATATTTACATGAAAAGGAAAAACAGCAAAAGCATATGAGGAAATATCCCCTAACGTCCCTGGCCTTATTTGGTCTTAAACTTCTCTTTGAAATTAGTCACTCTGCTGAATTCTTAATGGAAAAAAAGAAAAAGAACCTATAAATTGATTAATACAGTTTTTTTTTTCTCCCCACAAGGTAAATTTGTTTTTAAGAGCAAAACTTGACGGTTGGAGGACTAATTATTACCCAAAGATAGAAAAATCACTGAGCTAGAGCAAATCTTAAAAGGGTGAATTGGTTTACGTCTCAGCTTTTAAGAGCTATGACACCTCATCTAGTCCAGGCCACTCTATTCTTTATTTATTTTATTTTTTTTAGCCCAGGCTATTCCATTCTTAAAACTTTCCAATGAAGACGATTCAGCAATGTTTCTTAAAGGCTCTTTGATGTCAAACTAGCCACCTAAAAGGACTTGAAAAACATTAGACATAGTCCCAATGGATTTGCAAAGTGGCTAAAATATAAGAGCATGACTTGAATTCTGTTGGAAACGGAGTCTCTTGCTACAATTAATTTTTTGAGCAGGCATGATTTTGAGGAACAGAGTTTCCATAAAGTATATAGATGGTTTTAGTGTTGCTAATGTAGTAAAAGTTTATCATAAACATTGTTGACCATAGATTATCATTCCTGTTATATTGTTTTAACAGCACTTGGTTAGAAAAGGTGAATTCAGAATGGTAGAAAGATCTGATGTTCTAGAAAAATAAGTGTTAAAGTATTAATACATGATGAGTGTTGTCAGTGTACAAAGATGTTAGAGGCATGAATTTGAAAATGATCTGTCAACACATATAAATAAATCAAGATTACATGCTAAGTTTGAGGCAGAAGTTCTCCTAGTTCCCATTTACCTAGACAATGAATAGGATCAAGGAGGTAGAAATATCTTTTTAACATTGATCTATCTTTTTAACATTGAGTAATTCCCCCCAGATGAAGCGACATTGGTAATGAATGTTTAAAATTAATTAATTCAACAAATTCTTATGGAGCATTTGCTGGGTGCCAGGCAGTAATATGCTGGGGAATATGGCTAGGAACACATAGAAAAATGCCCTGGCTTTTATGGTGCTTGTATTTTGATGGGGATAGACAGATGAAGAACAAGTATATAATCCATGCACAGAGCAGATTTAAAATGATGGAACACAGATCAGACGGGTGGCAAAGGGTGAGGTCAGTGGGGGTGGGTGAGAGTGCATGATCATAGAGAGGCCGAGGGCATTTCTTTGGGAGTGATGAAATACTTCTGCATCCTAATTGCGGTGGGGGCTACCCAAATCTATACATGTGGCACCATTTCATAGAACCATGACCCCCCTAAAAAAAATGAGCACGTGTAAAAATTGGTGAAGGCCAAATAAAGTCTGTAGTTGAAAAAAAAAATGACAAGTAACTTTAAAAAACAAAAACCAAGATAATTTTACCTAATAATACGTGTCATAAAAAAACATAAGACTAGATAACATGAAGAGGGTGAATAGGGCTAATGGATTAAGCAGCCGGAGGGAAGCTCTCGTGTGGAAGGGGCCTTAGAGTTGATCTCTGAATGACAGAAGGGGCCAACCATGCAGAGGTTTAGAAGGAGAATATTCCAGAGAGGGGGCACAGCCAATGCGGAAACCCTGGGCCAAGAGCAAGCTTGGCATGTTCAGGGGACGGAGACAGGCCAGAGGGACAAGGAACTAGGCCCTTTTATTCAAGTAGTCTATTTTTCAGTTTTAGAGCCAAAGCCCAAAAATTGAAACACTTCTAGGTTATTGAAAACCATTTCTGACTATGGATATAATTTTAGTTTTTACCTATCCCTCAGTTGTCAGAGAAATCGTTTGTTTCCCTCTGCAGTAAGACTACCGGGTCTCACTAGTGTTTTGCTCTTTCACAGTGGCTGGTGTATGCCGGACCCTAGTGCCCTACAAAGCCCCCCCCCCCCCTCAGGTCAGTCATTTCTGGAGTTCCCAAAGTGTGGCTGCCAGACGCTTACAGAAAAATCTGCCCCTTACCTTGGAGCTCTGAATATGATCATCCTGTACGTTCAGTCCCAGGCTGTACCAGGGTGACCGCTGCATCTGCTGGTCCCACTGGACCCCCAGGTTGGGCCCCTCTGCTGGGTGTGGGTCCTTTCATTGCCTCTGGACAGTATTACCATCTTCAAAGGGTACCAGCGACCTGCATCTCCATGATGAATTAGAGCCCCTGAGGGCCCTACACTGCATGGGATTTCTGTAAAGGAGGGGAGAATGCCACCTGTTGAGTCTCTGTCTTATAGAGGTACTCAAAACTTGGCTGCTTGTATCCCCTATCTCACAGTTAAATGAAAGGGGGTGAGGGTCCTATTCACAGTGCCCCCTTCCCCAGCAAGAACTAACCCTGAGTGGTTGGGATCTGGGCCAGGAGGCAAACTGCAGTGGTGATCACCATCCTGCTTTCAGAATCCTTCTCTTCGAACAAGCAGGGTGCTTGGTGACCAGCTCCCTTTCTCCATAAATAGATTTCTGTGTTTGGAGTCAGGCAAATATAAGTTTGATAGGCCCATTCTTTCCAGTGTCCCCATATGAACAGACATGGCGGATCCCCAGTAGTGGATCCAGCTTTCTCTCAATTCGCTTTCCACTGTGTATTCACATCATTCCTACCGAAGTTTCCGTCTTCCCTGGGTTCCCCCTGAGGGGTTCACTGCTGCAGAAGGGCTGAGCCCTGCAGTGGGTGGGGCTGCCCTTGCTTATGTCCCAGAAACTATGTATGGCAGCTACGAGACCAGTGGAGTCTCTGAGCTTTCCCATGAAGAGATGACCTCCATCCATTTCAGAGTCTCTTCCAGGCCTGCTTTTTTTCAGGCATGGATATGACACCTTCTTGTTCTAAAAAGTTCTTTTCCAGGCCTTTTGTGCCTTTTACGACCGACAGCTGTTCAGAGCTGAAAAGTAATGTTATGCATAGACGGTCTGGCCAGATGGAAGGCTATTCCCCAGGTGACAGCCTCAGCCATTCTCTTTATGTTCAGTTCAGGCCAAGGCTCTGGCTCACATCTCCAAGAACATATTCTCCCAGGCTTACCCCTAGTTCTTAAATGGGACTCACTCACGGCTTCATTCGAGTCCCCCAAAAGATGTTCGAGTCCTAACTCCCAGTCCTGTGAACTGAATTAATTTGGAAATAGGGCTTTGGAAGATATGGTAAGTTAAAATGTGGCCAAACTGAATTAAGGTGAACTCTAACCCAATATAACCACTGTCCTTAAAAGGAGGGGACAAGAGACAAAGACACTGCGAAGTCCACGTGAAGATGGAGGAGGCAAAGTGATACATCTGTATACAAGCCAAGGATTACCAAGAATTGCCAGCAAACACTAGAAGCTGTGAAAGGTAAGGAAGGATTCTTCTCTACAGGTTTCAGGTGGAGCAAGCCCCCGCTGACACTTTGATTTTGAACTTTTTGCCTCAAAAATTGTGAGACAATAAGTTTCTGTTGTTTTCAACTATCCAGTTTGTGATACTTTTTTACTGCTGCCTGGAGAAACTAAGACAGGCTCATTCACTGAATTCCTACTTTTGTAGCACATTACAAGAGGGTGGGCTGCCCTACAGGGTTGCACAATTTTGTGCAATGCACAAATGCACAGAGGGATTGGGGTTCTGTTCCCTGCTTGCAAAGCCGTGCCCCTAGGAAGACTGAGAAAGCTGTGTCTTTGCATTATGGCTACCCGAAGGGGGTGACTTTGTAATTTGCACAGACACTGTTTGTGCTGCCAGTCGCCCTGACTGGTACTGGCAGGACTGGCTCATTTCTCCATCCTAATTATGCCCTCTTGGAGCCATTCCAGGTTTCCCATAGTCTCTGCCCTTCCAACAGTCTCATCAGTACTCTGGGAGAAAACAGCCATCCGCTTATCTCTTAACAGAGTCTGTCATTCTAGGAGCCAGGGTGGCTCATGTGTCAAGTGTCCATGGGGTTACCCAAATTCTCCAATGATGGAGATCTTCATACCTTCACCTAGAAAGTGGGCGCTCTCATGGCATCACAACCAGAAGGCTCAGTTTCTCAAAGGCCTCTACAGACTCCACTGAAGTTAGCAAAACCGCTCCTCTCTTCTTTGGGAAAGTAGCCCAAAGTCCGGCACAGCCCGTGAGGACCAATCTGTACCTCCAGGGCACCAAATGACTAACATTTTGATGGCTGGGGGGAAAATATGCTCTTGGCTTTGTTTTAGTTGTTACTGCACCAGGAATCTCCCAACAGGACAGGGAAAAAATGCAACTTACTTTGAAAACTCTTATCGCCCCCTATTAATGCACAACTCTAGGTCTCTGAAAGTTCTTTCTCTTCTACATAATTTCTCAGAATGCAGAGGTAGCACATCTGATGAACTCAGAAGAGGGTCAGGTTAGTTACCGGGCATCATCTTTGGTATTGTTCTTTTGATGCAGCTCCCAGTGCCCAGTGCTTGGTGGATGGAATCATGTCTGCTGACTCGCTCTACCTCTGTCTGCCACTGGGTGTTGATACATCTGCCCATCCCTACCATTCTGACCAGTGGGACTGCAGCCCCTGATGGGCTCAGCTGCTGCTTTGGCAGGCTACCACCCCCACTGCTCTTCCACCATTAATGCCCAAGAACCCATGAGATGCTGCAGCTGCTCAGGATCCTGTTGTGGAAATGAGGGGCATGCTTTTCTTCTCTTTATTCTTCTGTTGCACTCGAGGCTTCCTCGAGCAATACTGCATCTGCCCTAAAATCTTTGAATGGATTTCCTGAGCATCTTTATCCATTTTTTCTGATAGCACCTCTCAGGACTCAGACATGGGGCGGGGGATAGGGCCAGAAGTTATTCCAAGTGACAGATGCTCTGATGTTTTAATAATCGCCCCTCCCTGGCCCTGTTCTTGACCAAGCTTGTGCCTGCTTCTCTCTTCCACTACGACAAGATCTGCCTGTGGAGCTCCTTAGTGTGCCGATCAAACTGACTTAGGCCAGACCCACTTTATCAGTTTGCCAGATTTACAAAGCTCCCTCCTCCCCCATACTTGTCCATATCTTTTTTAAGTGTGCTTATGTCATAACTTTTTAATCTACAGGCTGTCACTCTGTCCAGTTATTTTATAAGAGAACTTGAAACATTCAACCACTTTGGCAATGTCTTAAGTGACAAAATATATCAAGGAGAAATTCAGTCAGTACTCTCTACCATGCTCTATGCATGCACTAATGTTCAAAGGTTATAATTAGGATTAATTTGCTTAGTTGTTAATGAGGGCATCACACATCAAAAATACGGAGTAAAAAGTTAGCCCACCTCTTCACTTGTATGCAAGAATAAGTGTTGAGGGTAAGACAATAACACATCTGAATCTAAATGTAAGTCAAGAAAAACTCCAGCATTTAGGTGAATGTCTGCTGCTCTAGGGTGAGCATATTGTACTGGTGTACATGTGTGGGATCATGTGTTTAAGCTGTTGAGGCCTTGCTTTCTCATCCAGTCCCTCCAAACTTCATCCTGGGAGATTCTAGAAAATTAGGAGTCAGACTGTTGTTATACGGAGGGGGAGAGGTGCTCATGTTTCAATCCTTGTGTTATGGGTGAACAAATTTAATGGGTAACTCAGTGTTAGAGCAATGATTCCCAAACTTCTAAAACTATCCTTCATTCAACCCTAAAAATGTTGCAAATTCGAGCAAATTATTAAGACTTACTTTCAATCTGTAAAACAAATGCCCAGTGTTATGTTGGTAAATGTTTAACAGCCGGCTCTCTGAGGGGATAAAAGCCTGATTTATAGCATTTGTCTATTTACAAGGTGCAAATACTCCCATCACTTGGGACTTCAAACTACCAGCATGATGTCACTGAATAGGGCTGGGCAGCAGTGCACAGTGGCCACCATCACGTGGTATTTAAACTTTACAAATACAACAGGTATAAGTAACTTCAACAGCAGAAATATTAATCCATCCATTGAGTCATCCATAAATAATAGAATTTGAATATTTATTACCTCTGCTTCTCAGGCAAATTGTTTGTGAGTTTTTATAATTTAATTTTCATAATGGCTATGTTTAATAAACAGCTCAGAAGATTCCTGAAAGTTTAACAGTTAGCTCCTGTGTGGGTACTCTGGCACACCACTGCTTTTGCCTGATCACTGGGAACACATAAGGCTCCACTTTGGGAAGTGACTTAAACTGGCAGGACCTGGAAAGGCATAGACAATGAATGGCTCATGCATCTTGTGCCACTGACAGTGGTACTCCATTATTTGTGGATTATGTTGGAGTGCCTTTTGTTAGCATGAAATCTCAATCCATTAGAATCTTTAAAAACTCTCAGTCAACTGGAATTTTCATTCTCGCTTTTCAAAAGAGAAATCAATTACAAGGTTGAATTTGTGTTTACCCCAAAAGATTTTTAAGTCAATATAATCCTTCATTTTAAAAAATATCATCCTTATTCCAAAAAAGGCTTTTAGAGATTGACTCGATCACTTCCTATATGCCATAAAAAGACAAACAAAACAAAAACATCATACAAATAAAAGGGGAAAAAGCGAGTCTCTGTAAAGGGAAATTGCCTAGACAGCATGTTCTGGGTAAGCAACTCCACCCTGCCCCAGCTGGCCTGGGCATGGACCCCTGTTCCCAGGGTCTCTGTCTCCAGTTTACCAGTGGCTGGGATGGGTCAGGCGTGGAGTCTGCACCTGCAGATGTAGGTAAGGGCTCACCTGAGCTAATCACATCCTTTCCCTCAGAAATGTGAACTGCAGGAAAGAAAGAGGTTGTCCAGTTAGTGACGGGAGCTGAAGTTGAAGCAAGGTCACGAGGAAGCACCCGGGCCAGGTGAATTATGAGTAGAAACCACGAGGAAGCAGAAGACAACAGGAGTGACAGGCAGAACAAAGAAGCAGACATGCCATAAGATGGAAAAATGAGTAGCTGGTACCCAGCTGACCTGAATCTCTGCCAGCTGGCCAGCTCCTGGCCATGTGTAATCCTTTTAATAACCCAAGGTAAAAATAAAGAAAGAGAAATAATATGTGACATAGTGCTCATTGTATCATAGGTAGAATCATAATTATATATTAAAAGGCACTGAATTTAGTTCTAACACTAGGTTTTTAGTGATATTTGTTGTGTAGTTCCCTATAAATGCTGAACACAGGAATGGAGGATATTTCCAAAGAGAATTTCATAGATGAAGTAGAACATGCTTTACATGGCCATCTCTTAGGTTATTCCTTAACTGTAATAGCTTCATATTATTAAATAATTCAGAAAAGACATTTAACTGGGAACTAAGTATTCATGATCCAGGAGCACAGCTTTTTGAGAACTTAACCTGAAATAAAAGTTAGAGAATCTATAAGTACCCTTTAAATATCAGTTATCTAAGGCAGCTGTGTGACAAAATTATAAGTCCTACTTTTGATTTTCCACTTCTTCTACAACCCAGTTAGCGGTCCCTGAAATCATTGTTGGTTTTTCTGGTGATAATATCTAGGCAAGTCACTATCTTTAAAGGAAACTTCAAAAGAGTTACATTTCCATAAATGGCAAGATACTTTACTTATTGTTTCCCATTGGTGCCCCTTAGCTCTGGGAAGGAGCCAGGCATCAAAATCCTCCTTTATCAAATAAGGAAAACTGAGGCTCAAGAAAAGTAAGTGGCCTACCTTTTATCCCCTAGCTAGGTGAATGAGGAAGCTGGGGTTTAAATTCCAGTAATAATAAGAATGGTAGCTAAAATGTAGTGAACTTTAATCATGTGCCAGATTCTGTGACAACCATGTTATGTGTATTAATTCCCTTATTCCCTATAAGAACTCTATGAGGTGGATGTTACAATTATCCTCATTTTATGGTTGAGAAAACTGAGGACTCCCCAAATCCAAGTTCTTATCGAATGAAGAAGTAAAGTTTCAAAATGGCTAGTTTTTACATTTCAGGTGGTGAAGAGAACACTGGGTGAGTTAGTGAGAGTGGAGTCAGAGATTTAGAAATCTGGGTTTAGGAAGTTAAGTGGATGGTGCTTTTGCTCAAAACTGGACAGAGCATATCTTAGTTTTCCAGAGAGCATAGGCTGTCCCCTAAGGCAATGGACAAGGTTGCACAAACCAGATTGCAGGTCCAATAGAGGACAATGAGGAAGAGTCAATTATTGAACTAGGCTGAGATACCTTGGGGTCAATGAAGAGTTTTCTTTGATATAAAATTATCCATTTACAGCTTGCACCATCAAGTCTTCCTTACACTACAGCATTTTAGCCTCAGGCTCTAAATGATTGCATGCTGCAGAAAATTTCCTTGAACAGTAGCAAGCTAGATTCACTTGCAGTGTATTCTGCTGGTAACTAGAAGTGTCTTCTCTTTTGGGACACCTGAACTGGCTTCCTTATCCCCTAAATAGAAAACTCAACAATAAGATTACTTTCTAAAGCACTTGGGTCAACCAAGCATTTATTGTAATTAAAGACATCCCGGGGCTTCACAAATAGAGAGCTTGAAGTAACTTCTACAACATCTATGAAAGCCACTCATATCCTTTTAGCCCCTACTGCTGTTATCTTTTAGATCATTAGATCAGCAACTAGTCCTTACATATAGCTCCTCAGGATTCCTGCTGCAACTTTCTCCTTGGCTCTAGTGGATCACTATCATTCCCAAGGATTCATTTATATGGAAGAGTACTTCTATAGCCCTTTTCCAGCTCCACTTCACACCTACCAACTGACCATACTCACTTGCACATCCCATTGGCACCTCAAACTCTATATGCCTACAACAAAACCATCTTCCTATTCCCTCACCAACCCAGCTTCTCAAATATATGATTTGTGGCTCAGTTTTTTCATTTGCATGAGCCTGAAATCTTGGGTGTTAGTTTCTAGTCTTCTCCCTCTCTCACTGGCACAACTTAATAATTGGACTTTCCATACCCAGGCATGTCCTCTTCGGCTAATGCACTCACTGAATAGCTATCTAAAATGCAGATTTGATTACGTCAGTCCTCCAGTGTAAAACCTCTTAATTGCTTCCTATGCTCTCAGGAGTAAGTGATAACTCCTTAGAGTGACTCAAGAAGTCCTTGCCCATTCAGTGCCTGCCACTCCCTCCCTCACAGTCTAACTTCCTGAAATACCTCCATATTTTCACTTCTTTCTATGTGTGTTGTTTCTTTCTTCCTTCTTAGCCTCTCCTCCTGTTGTTCCTTTGCAGGCAATATAACATCACTTTGGACTTCTTTGGCTCATATGTATCTCTCAAGTCCCAACTCAGATGCTGTCTCTTCCAGGAAGCCTTCCATGACTCTATAGTTTGGATTAGAATCCGTTCTTTGAGCATAAAACTACATTAGTATGAAATGTAGACTATTGAAACCGAATCTCTTTCTGCCAGCTTGACTGAGCTATGAACCTGTCTATAGACAGGCAAGTTCCTGTCTATACCCCATTGTATTATAGTGCTTAATACAGCACCTGATACAGGGTTGTTATTCACTGTTTATGCTATGCACACAGTGCATCCAAAATACCTACCTATTGATTGAAAAATAACAGCATCGATATAAATTCCATGAGTAAATGAAATTTTATTTTAGGTTTCCCAAATGCACTACACTATTATGAAGGCAGTTGAGAATTGTTGCATATCTTCTTGTAATCGTTTGTCCCAGTGGTATTTTAATGGAAATTTGAGTCATTCTTTTCAAATTTCACTTCCATTTACTTTACAAAAACGACTTCAACACCTGTCTCATTCTGTCTTTACATACCATTTTTGGGGACTTTAACATTCATCTTAATAACTTCATTCTCACTTGGCCTCAACCACACCAGCTGGCCGTACCAGAGACAACACAATTACACAAAACTGTTGCACATTTGAGCTGTGAAACTCTGACCTTCCCCTTGAAACTTCTGCCCCATTTTCTTGCACTCTCTCACCACAGCGTGTCCAAAACCTTTTGGGTCCTTGAAGCTTTTCAGTTTAGGGGATCCAGAATCCCTTTGTGTCACTTTGTCTTTCTAGTATGGACCTCATGGTCAGCCATTTCAACAATGTGTTTGTTTTCATATCATCATCTTTAATATCATTATCTTTATATTTACCCATTCATCAGTTATGAATGACTTCCAAGAATGCTTTCTCTTTTCATATTCTTAAACCACTGAAAACTGCTGAATAAAATAATGATAGTATGCTGATTAAGTCAATTAAAGTTTTATAGGCAATCTCATCAGCTGAACCTTGATAGAACCAAAGGCAATAAAAAGGAAGTTCTATTATTACTCTTGTTTAAATCCTTTCAAAACCCCATTCACTGTTTCAAACCTTCTCCCCTTCTTAAACCCCTTGCAGAGGACTTTCCTTACTTTGTTAGAGGACCTGTCCCATTCCACCATTGGAAGTCACTGGCCATCACTCATTTCCATTCTTGTTCTCAAGTCCTACCATTGGAAGAAGCAAAGCTCTGGGAAGAGAGGCTCCAGAGAACAGGTGGAAGCTGAACCTGATGAGGAAAAGAAGAAGAAATTAAAAAGGAAAACATGGAAAATTTAGAGAGAATGTGAGGTAGAAAGAAGTTGAGTTTAGTGATTAGACATCAAATGTCTTCATTTTCGCCAAAGAGATTTGTTCCATAGAAATATCCATGGAGTGGACACTAAGAGACAGGTGACTTCATTTCTTCTGGCCTTAGTTTCCCCCTCATCAAATGAAAAGAATCTAAGATGACCACCCAGGACTGAAGCCCTAAGATTCAGAAAATCCGACACCAGACTCTCTGAGTATCACACAGGTTCTTAATACTGATGAATGTGGGGTGGTGATGGTGAAAACAGATGGTGGGAAATGTGTAAGGTAATCTGTGGCTTCTACAATGAGAGGGGAGGTCTCTTGGCATTTAGTGAGTGGGAACTGATGATGCTATAATCCTGCCATGGACAGGACCAACTTCCACAAGAAAGCATTGCCCCACCTAAAATGCTGATGATGCCCCAATCCCACTCCACACTGCAACCACACTGTAGATTTCTCCAAGACAGGGACCATTTATTCCTCATTTGAGGTCCCCCGGCAGTGACTCTTCAGCTGAGTTTATAGTAGGTGCTCAACAAAGGCTTGAGAAATAAGTCCTGCGTCGCCTACATGGTTGTATGTGATGTGAATTTTTGTAACTCTACTGATGAATTCCCATTGACATGCATTTTAATTTCAGAGGCACTTTATCTTCACTTCTGATTGACTTTTAATTGGCAGTGACTCCTAACACTGAGAGAGCTCAGTTATTAAAATGGAACCCTGCAGGGAATCCATTTGTAAAGTGATAAATCCTTTTATAGTGTGAATAATCACCCATTAATTGATCTGGTTTGTACATTTGAGTTTTCATATGCTGCATTATATTTTCTTGAGTGTGGGCCCAACTGCGGTCTTCTCATGATCTCATCTTAGAGTTCAAGAAGATTCTACAACATAAAGTTTTTCTTCTCCCTATCAAAAATACGCTATTTTAAACTGAGTCCTTTTTAGTAACTTCCAAGCTTTTCCTTCTGTTAATTTCTTTTCTGGGACATCTTGAGCAATTCTATTTAAATAATGATTTGTTGCTTGCAAAACTGTTGGTTTGTTCGTTTAGTTTTAAAATACAATAGAGGAAGTATTTCTCTCTGGGGGATTTCTGGACTGCTTACCAATTTAAAAATCACATTTATTCCTAGAGGGTTTCCTTTTTATATGCCATAGCTTACGACTTATGAAATGTAGTCACAGAGGTATGGCAGGGCATTACCACTTAAGTAGTTTGTAACTGGGCTCACAACAGAATTCAGATCATCTCACCTCTCGTTAAAAGATCCGCCTCTTGATTGAAGAACATTTTCTTAGTTTTCTAGAACCATATTCAGGATGGTTCCCGGACTGACATGAAACCCTTCCGAGAAACGGGCACTTGAGCGAATCCCCCCTGAGTGTGTTACAGGTGTCCGTCTCGATGGCTGAGTCTAACAGATTCCGTCCCTCGCCTATTTTCTAGAAATGAACTCTGTTACATTAGGTTTTCCACTGGTAAACCCATGCTTGATAATATTGCATCCTGCTGCTTTGGGTATTAGAACAGTTCATGCAGAAAGTGCTGGATTAGCTTCATCACAGATGATGACGGAGAGAGCAATGTGCATGGAATATTATTACCAATAATTACAGAGGGAACATTTCGCCTGGTGTTCAACCCGCGACGCCCGTAGAGGAGGTTATAGCCAGAAGAATCTCAAATGCTCTAAAGATACCTGTTTATCAAGTAATAGTACCACTGGGTGCTTGGGTAACGTTAATTAATATTTAGCATAACTCCAGGAGGGTTTTCAAATTTAAGGTCGCTATGTGCACTGTTTTCCCTCACTTCTACTTCAGTTTTTTTCCCCGCCCCTTTCAGATTGACACAGGCACCGTTCTCTGTGATATATTTTCCCTCTATTATTGTCCTTGGACTTATTAATCCATCATCTTATTTGGCCTTGCTTTTCAAATGTTAGATATGAGCTGTGATATTTGTCTTGGCTAGCAAAATAAACGAGATGTGAAGATTCACTCGGAATGCATCTTTCTTCTGTTCTTTTATGTCTCCAAGGTTTTTCTTCTGACTTCCTTCCCCCCTGACAAGCCCCCTCCCCAACATGTCTTCCCTTTATCTATAGATAATATAGCATTATCCTGAAAGCTGGTTAATTATTTCCCCATCTGGATGGGCGGTGGAAGCAAGGAAGGAAACACAGAGGTTTATCAGAAAAACATAGGTGTTGCTGCATCAGCACCGAAGCCTCTCCAGCCAAAGAGAGTCGGTTACAAGCTAGAAAGAGACAATAACATTAAAAGCAATATTTCTGTCATGAGGCCTTCTCAGAGCTATGAAAGTAACCTGCTTGTATTTTTTTTCTGCAGCCCATAAAAGGGCTCACAGCCAGAAAATACAAATCCCATAGGCTGCTATTATGCTGATGACAGTGAAGAAAGGGGGAAAATTGTTTCATTGCTGAATTGCAGATATAATTATGACATTTTATATATTTTGCAGCCTGTACCAAAGAGTTGTATTAATATCTGCTATGCCCTATAGCAGGAGAGAAGTCAGCACCTTAGTACAGAAGATTCAGACTCTGATTTTGCTAAGACTGAATCCCCCTGGCTATTGACTAATATGAATTTTGTGGTTAAAGGGAAATTCAGAAGCAGGTGATAATGGCTGCATCCTTTGCAGGACCAGCTGATTCATACAAATCATTTGCACCAGCTCAGAGAAGGAAGCTAATTGCACTTGCACAATGTGACTTTCACTGCCAAGATCTGCCAGCGAAGTCCAACTGCTCACTTTAGCCAAAGATGGATACAATGTGGCGTTGAGAAAAATTTAAATATGTAGTAGCCATAGTTCACAGGAGTAATGTTTGGGGACCAATGGTGGGGCTTCTCAATGAACACAATCGTGACCAAAAGGACGAAACTCTTGCTAGAGAGGCAACCTGGAAGGCGCATGTTTGTGTGTTGTAAAAACCCAGGAAAGACAAAACAAAGCAAAACCAACCTATCACTGCTTTCAAATGCAGCTCTTGCCACAAGACTGGGGTTGGTGATCTGGTCCACACCTCACATTAAGAATTAAGTATTCCTCGTGAACACTGCACCAATAAATAAACAAACAACATTTGGGGAGATGCAGAATAGACAGGGAAATAAAATGTATAGTAATGAAATATTCATAACCTTGCATTTTATGGACCTCAAACACTAGTTCCATGATTTACACTATTTCTGTATGCAGTAGTATGGTATCTGCTGAACAATAATAAAGATGGCATTAGAATGCTACTGCCTCAGTGTCACGGAGAAGGGAGGATTAATCAGGGCTGTACGAGCGCTGTAAAACTGAGTAAATAGAAGCACATACAGGCGGTTGCTTTCTTGCACACTTTTCGCTGGGCCCATGGAAATGGGGGACATGAGAAATATAGTAGTTATGAAACTGACGAGTGTTGGCACCCAGCTTCGTATCAGGGTCCACATTATTCGTTGAGGTCGTGGTTGTGCAGGGGTCCAGGTAAGGCCAGCTGCTCCCAAGAAAATGGAGTGGCTATTATTTCACATCAAGAGTTACTTTTCCAAAATTCTGGGCCCACCTGACCTCTCAACTCAAGAAGCCATATGACTGACCCTGGTCGTCTCTCTACATAGCAAAAAGTGGCACAGGATCTGCCTGGCTTTTGCCTTCTCCTACTGGCAAAAAGCTCTGACCAGGAGGGACATGGAGCTGCAGATTAAAAACGTGGGAGGAAGAGACAAATGGACAGAACCATTTTGATTCAAAGAATATCTCAAACATTCCTATTAGCTACCTCCTCCTAAATTCCTGGAGTTTCAGATTTCACGGGCACAACCGGCCTCTAGCATGGTCAGAGCTTCTGCTCCTGTGTCCTTCTCAGCAGACTCCAAGGTCTTGTTCTCACTTTTACTGAGGGGGTTATCGAAGGCCCTCCTTTGGCACTGAGAGTGCCCTTTGCTGAGATGAAACTTTAGCAATGTGGCAATACTTTGGGAAAACTGAAAGCCTTGCCTTTTTCAAGTGTCTTTTGGACTTGCAAATGCCCTATTGATCACTAGCATTCTACTCTTCGCTCTTCCCCAATTTTAAATCCACAATATTAGTTAGCCATCAGGACGCATCTGATGCATGAACCAAATACTTAGAATATATCCACTAAATGTCCCACAAGGCAAGCCTGAATGATTTTCATTAAAAATTTTGTATCTGTCTTCCGATATTTACCTTGTCATGGTAAGTCACCATCTCTTCCATTTTCTTTAATGAGGCAACACAGGAAGCCAAACTTCCTTCAGCTGGATATTAAGGTTCTGATGAAAATGACTTAAAATGCCTCTATTTCTCCATTAGACTGATGGGATATACTTACTGCTCTGTGCTAGAGAGCACAATGGCTACACTTTTTAAGCAAATAAATGATCCATTCCAGAGAGAGTCAGAAGTTATACCCATATCGGTGACAAATTTCAAAACAGCCTAACCAATAGATTAACTATAAATCTTGAGGAATAAATTATTTTTACCCTTTGCTCAACCCTCTATTTTAGTTGCTCGGAACTGGGCAAAGACTGAAAAACAAGGGATAAAATTAGTAAGTTCTCAGTTGGAAAATGAATGAATGAATGAAGTCCATATTCCAGGTGAGTTTTTGTTGCTTCTACATGCGATAAAGTTGGCTGCTATGCTGTTAGAATTTAACTCAAGCTGGGATATATTGTTGTCAAGAGTGACTTTTTAAGTAGGAATATTGAACTTAATTAAAACAGTGTTTCATAGGACCTCCTGGAAATATGCTTTCTTCCAAGACATCCCTCCTTTTTCTTATCCTTATGTCTTCCTCTTCTAATTTCTAGTAGGTTCTTTTACTTGGAATCTTCTAACATATTTTCTTCTGTTACGGTGGGGAATAGGGATGTATGTAGAACTGGGGAAGCCTTTGCTCAATTTAATGCTATATTTCAGAGATTTCCTATCATACATGTATGATATAATAAAAACAGATAAAGAATTGAAGTTCTATGAAGCTGTTGCTTGATTCAGAGTCTCTTGAAAAAGGAAAAACAGAATATTTTGTGCCAGGTAATTCCAAAGTACTTTATAGACTATTACAAAGTTGTTTTTTATTTTTGCATGAGCAAACACTGGGAATCTAAGCCAGGTCTCAGGCATAGCAGGCGAGAAATTTGCCTGCTGAGTCACTGTGGCCCACATTTTTAAAAGTAGTGCTAGAAACATCATCCATCTTGGGAAACAAATAGGATGAGTTATCACATTACTTATGAAAAACAACCCATTAATGAATCTCGAGTGTCACTGGAAACATGGAATCTTCATTTTGGGCTGCAGAATTAGTTCTGAACCCATCAAGTTACACCGTAATCCCAGACACACAATCCCACTAACCTGTTCCTTCAGAGCTTTTAAACTCCCTTTAAATGCCCCTAAAACAGTTCTCAAAAGGGATGTACTTTATTTCTAGAAAGGCAATAACAGTTGGTCCCCAGATGAAGTTTTGGAGATATTAAGTCATGATTTCTACCTTTCTCTTTTCTTTCAATTCCTACTGCCATCCTTATAAATATGTCACTCCATAACGCTTTGGTCTAAGTTGGATAAAACATAGGTTCCTAGGGTTCTCTATTTGCTAATAGAAAAAGAGTCAAAATGTTGCCGCTGAGCTTGCTGTGAAGTGCTCTGACTTCAGGTGAACTCACAATCAGCTTATCACTGGAGTGCTGTGATTTGGGTCATAATTAAAAGATTTTGTTGAAGAAAATGACTGTGCTGTTTATACATTCCTTTCATGTCCTTGAAGAATGACATCAATTCATATGTTTTTTTTTTTATAGACAGCATAATGAAAAAGAATAAGCCAAGGCTATAAAGTTAGATCCAGCTCCAAATCCTGGCTCTGGCAATTAGGAACTTTGTGAACTTGGGAAAATTAATTAGCATTGTTGAGCCCTAGTTTATTCAAGTGTAAAATGGGCCAATACACCAGCTTTGTAGGGCTTCAATATGAATTAGGTTATATATGTAACACATCTGGTATCTTGTAGGCATTTATTAAATGCTGTCTGTCATCATTTATACCCTCTGCACCCCTCCTAGATTTCTATTTCCTTCAATATTCTCCTCCTCTGTGCAATGGTATGATTTTACCAGGTTCCAAACTATTTAATAAGCTTATGAGAATTAATGAGATCAAGCTGTTCATTTGCCTTTCAATCATGGAAGGCTAAAAGGGCACCTCATCCATGAAGCATTCTCCATTCTTCCATGAGAATTTCTCCTCCTCATGATCCACTGTGGCACTTTACTTTTAGACTTATTTTAGCCATAATTTACTTACATATTGTGTTACAGCCTGTAGATTACATGATGCTATTAGATTTGAATCTCCTTGAGGGAGGGCCAACTTTCTTTCTCTCACTGACAAAAGCACCACGTTTTGGGTTCAAAAACATTGACTTGGACTGAGAATGCAATGAAGTGCTTCCATGGACTTCAAAGAGAAAAAAAATCATCCTCGCTCACATTCCAGTTCTGCTCTTCAGTGGTACATAGTTGACATGGAGAATCAATCCAAAGATGCATTCTTTGCTGTGCAACTTTATAAAAGAGAGAAGGTTCCTGGTCTTTCTATTTGCATTAGGAGCCACCTGGAGGAAATTAACTGGGCTTGCCTATTTACTTACCTCCCTAAGGTGACCAGAGGGAGTGTGCTTTACAATTCCTTCCTTCTCACCCTACTTATCACCTTCCAGCTAACCTGGGGTTCTACATCTGATTATACTTTTTCTAAGACTCATACACGACCTTTAAAGTGGTGTAAAGAAAAGCAATAGCTGTCACAAACCTCAGTGATGCCATGGCGCAGTAAAATTTCATTCTTTCAAATACTTACAGAGACATAAGGAGATCACGGGGACATAACAAGACCATGGAGACGTGAGGGTGCAGCAATACTCTTTCTAAGGAGGAAGAGAATTGAATGCAGTTTTCTTTCTGTTTTGGCAAAATGGGAGACCAGGCTCTCTTACTGCTGAGGTACCCCAATTGTCCTCTTTAGTTATAGAATCAAACCAAGCAAACTTCTAAGACTACGAGAGCTTCGGGTAGCTAGTTTGTCCATTTAATCCACCTTTAAGATATAAACAAAGGTCACTGCAGCGGAGTTGCCAAGAGCTCAGGCTCTAGAGCTCCCCTCTCTGCTCTAGGCACTGCATCTGCCACTTACTAGCTGGTTGATCTGGGGAAAGTTGTTTTACCTGTGCCCAGTTTTTCATTCCTCGTGTAAGGAAAATGATAGCACAAGTTGTGTTTTTATAGGCAAAGTATTTTGATAAAAGCTCTGGCACATAGTAGACAATATTTGTAACTGAAAAACAATAACAAAACTCCATTTGCAGGCTCTTCTCATGGACTAGCTGAATATAGCTAGGTGGTGGTGGGCATTCAAATGAATGGAACAGTTGCTAGCCTCAAGGAACATGCATTCTAGTAGGAACAAAGATTTGTAAGCAAACAATTATGGTGGAATGTGTTCTGTATTTACAAAATGTAGAGCAATCACTTTTGATGGGATAGGCTCTTGGGGGAACTTTCCAGAGAATCATAACTGTACTGGGCTTTGAAAGGGTAGTAGGCATTTTCCAGGCATATAACAGGGCAGAAGGCAAGAGTCATTCCATACAGAAGGCATGGCATAAGCTAAGCCTGGAGGGATGAAGGGAGAAAGACATGACATGAGTGTAGGAGGTTTGGCTAGGACAGCAGTGAAGTTCGGGGCTGGACAGGTTAGGCTGGTGACAGATGGTGAAACCCGCATATGTCATGAAGAGAGTTTATTCTTTATCCTATAAGTGATGCAATGTCATAAGAAGCTTCCAAGCTGGGGCGTGTGGGGGTGTCAGGATCACATTACTGGACACAGTTCTTACTGCATTCATATTGCCTTCAAGCACTTAAAGGAGAACCATTATAACTAACTGTATTAGTTTGTTAAGCTGCTGGAATGCAATATACCAGAAATGGAACAGCTTTTAAAAAGGGAATTTAATAAGTTGCAAGTTACAATTCTAAGGCCATGGAAAATGGTCCAAATTAAGGCACCCGCAAGAAGTTACTCTCACTCAAGAAAGGTTGATGCCATCTGAAACACCTTGTCAGCTGGCACGGCATGTGGCTGGCATCTGCTGGTTCTTTGCTCCTGGGCTCTAATGCTTTCAGTTTCTGTTTCCTATGTGGGTTCCTCACTTGGCATATGTAGGCCTTCACTTAGCTCCCTTGGGGCACAACTCTGGGTTCTGGTTTGCTTAGCATCCCATGGGACGTCACAAGGCACATCTGCTGGGCCCTGTATTTCCAAAGGTGTGGGTCTTGTGTTGGCTCTGTCAGCTCTGAAGCAAGTTTCTCCAAGTGTTTGCATCTGCTCTTGGCTTTCTCCAAAATGTTTCCTGTTTTAAAGGACTCCAGTAAACTAATCAAGCCCCACCTGGAATGGGTGGAGTCATGTCTCCATCTCACCAAAAGGGCACACCCACAATTGGGCATGCCACATCTTCATAGAAATAATTCAATCACAAGGTCATGCCCACAGCTGGGAGTGCCAACTCTCCGTGGTGCTAATATAATTGAAAGGGTTTGCACCCTACAATATTGAACCAGGATTAAAAGACATGGCTTTTCTGGGGTACACAGTACTTTCAAACCAGCACACTAAATCAGGTAAACACTGTGGAGACTTTGCAGTCAAATTCCCCTGCACTAGCCACACTTAACCTGTTGCCTTGGGACTGTTGCTTAAGGTCTCTGAATCTTGTTTTCATCAGCGTTTTCCAGAGGTTTAAATGAGATAATGTATGTACAGAATTTAGTGAAAGGTAAAGGAAGATGGAAAAATGTGTGTTAATTGATAACTCCACTTTCAGTTTTTTTTGGAACAAGGAAGGCATGAAATGAAATTGATGAGCGTCATGGCCCCTGTCCTCCTGCTGACCCACCATCAAGGGTTGTGTCCTTCAGACTACTGGAGGGGCCAGTGCTTACCACCTCCATCCAGAAAGGAAATGGGCCTAGAACAGGGAAGAGTTGAAGATCCATACAACTTAATGGTCCTGACTTTCTGGGAATGTATTATTTTCTCTCAATGACAATTTCTTCATCTTAAAGTAGAGTTTTACCTAATACCTATTATTAGGAATGGAGATGATCAACATAAGAGGTATTATAGAATAATAGTTAGGGGGTGGTCTTTAGATCAGATACCTAGGCTTGAACCCTAGCTTATTTACTGAATAACTTTGGGCAGTTGAGCTAATCTTTCTGTGTCTCACTTTGTTCATCTGTAAAATGGAGAGAATAATAATTTATCTATTTCATAGGATTGTTATCAAGATTAAATGTGATACCATAGTAAGGTGCTTAGCAGAGTGCCTGGCTCATAATAAGCATCCAGCAAATGTTACCTATTTATTTCTCATTTATATTTACAAATTAAAAAAAAATCTGAGATTAGAATTGCTACTGTGCACCAAATCTCCAGCTAGTAAAGGGCATACTCTGCTTTTATACCAAACCTGTGCAGATCCAAAGCTCAGTCTTCACCTTTATCATGCTGCCTCTCCTCATATGTCATAGCCCCCAACACAAAAGCACAATGCTAGTATAAAAATGAGGAATTGAAAGTAAGTGGAGATGATATTTCTAGATTGTCTGTCAAGTTTAACAAAATGTGCAAAGGTAAACAAGCAGTACCAAGTCCTGAAGGTGAGTTGCATATTTAAGGTTCTTCTTTTTAATAATCTAAGCTGTTATTAGCAGTGGATTAGAAAACGCTAATATAAAAAAAAACATATGTTTTTTTTACCCTGATGCATTTTTTACCTCTAATGCAATGTACATAGTATAAATACGTAATGTAATCAAGTTTATCTTTGGAAGAAAAAGTTAATAATCTTTCATTCTACTGGCAAGTTGGAAATAAATGATGCTCTTATTGCATTTATTACAAATCATACAAATCAAACCTTCTCGACCTGAAACCATGTATCATTTGAATATTTTGAGTCCCTTTGTGATTGATCCTTTTGGCCTTCCCACTTTGCCTCTGGAGCTGCAGGCCTGGAGGCAGTGATGTGGCGGAGAACAGCTCAAGAGTGAGCAGGACACGCCATGTCCGCTTTTGATCTCCAAAGGCACCAGCCAAGCAACTGAGGACTTGCCCTCAGGTTGCTGGAGATCCCAGGAAAGCTGTGCTCATCATTCAGGGGCCCACACGGGGTTGTAAAGCTCAGGACTATTGTAGTACATGTTCCACAAAACTGACCTGCACATTGGATGATGAAAGGAAACCGCCTGGGTTTGCACAACCTCCAAGTGAGTGAATTGTGTGTGAGAGAGGGGAGAGGGGACAGTCATCACACCAAACCCACAGTGGTCAGAGAGACATTCCAGGAAAGAGTGGGAGAGGAAAAGGTAGGTCACTGCAGGGACTCAGCTAGGATACTGCTTCTGCCAAGAGAGTTTTTCGAGGTCTCCTGTGAAATGTGACACAGAAGCCTCTGATGACACATCCACAGTTTTTATTCTCTAGATGTAATTCTTTACTTCCTGGCCAGATTGCATGCCTCCTTCCACTCTGGAGAACTAGGCTTGGTAATGTAGAGGAATCTGGAAGGTCATCTTTAGCTCTGAGCTCTATGCCCAAGCACCTGGTCAACACTTTTCATTTTGCACGAGCTCTTCCCCTGTGCTCTGAATCCCTTTTCCTCCTGCCTTTTTTCACCGGTCATTTCCTCTTCCTCCAGTTCTTTCCATTTCTCCCTCTCTATTGGTACTTTCTTCTCAAAATTTAAGCACATACCAGTCTCTCCAATAAAAGCCAAAAATCAAAATCAAAATCAAACCCACCGTACTTCCAGTCTATTTTTATTGCACCCTCCCCCAATGGCTTCTACTCCACCTTTGGGAAGTCTTCTGAGTCATATTCTGTCTGCCTTGAGACTCAACCCACAGTGAGTTAAGGGTCCCTCCTTTGTGTTTCCTCCACTTTCTGGGCATCCTTCCATCGTGGCACTTTCACACGATGTCATCATGGTCTCTCTTGCCTTCCCTCTCCTTCCCAGTAGCCCATGAGTTTCTTCAGGAATGGGGATGCATCTTCCACCTCTTTATTGCTGTGCCTGTCACTGAGTCTCAGGCTTAGAGGGTGTTCAATGTTTCATTGCTTGTCTGCATGTCATCGTAGTTTTCAATCCCCATTGCAGGTCCCTTCTCCTTCAGGAAAACATTAACACACAGATTTGATAGTTCTCTTCCTTTTCCAATTTCCTCTAATTCTTATTTTCTCCTCCCTTTGATCTAAGACCTAAGTATAACTCTCTTCTACTGCTCTATGTTCTGTGAGCAAGCAGAGTTTTTTTACTAACATTTTAAACTTCTTGAGGGAAATTACCACACCCCACACTTTATCCACATCCTTCACGTTCGCTGATAAGGAGCCGGAAGAGAGGAAGCACTTCCAAAATATGTATTTAATTATATTAAATTTAAATGTAATATAAATGATGAGTGTCATCATGCATTAATGATATTGTGTCAGATTGTTAGTTACCTATCCGATATCCGTTCTCTATCTTTTCATGAGAAACAGAGTCTCTGCAATTTGGGGGTATGTGCAATATGACCAGGTCCCCAAACAAAAAACTACTTTTCCCAGCTTGTTTTGCAGCTCAGGGTGATCTGTAAATAAGTTCCAGCCATTGAGATGTAAGCAAAACTGTTGTATGGAATTCCAGAAAAGCTCCTCAAAAGGGAGCTGACTTATTTTCCTTCCCATTCTCCTCCATCTGTTTGCAAGGATCCCAGACAAGAGGCTGGAGCATCAGCAGCCAGCTTGTGGATGGAAGTTATGTGCTCAGAATGGCAAAGCAGAAGGATGGAAAACGTCTTGTTACCTGATGCCTTTACAGCACTGTCCTCCCAGCCCTGGATAGCTCATTTCTGGATGTCTTCATGTCTTTTATGTAAAAGAACAGAAGTTTATGATTTTAAGCCTATTTTTAAAAAATTTGGATTTTCTATTTTACACAGTAGAACATAATCCTACCTGCAACAGACACAAATTAACCTTGCCAAAGGATAGAGGGCTGTCTGAAATAAAGGCAATATTCTTCCACGAAAAAAAGGAATCTCTACTAATATCAAGGTACCAGTGAACTACTACTATTGAATATATTTTACTTTACTAATGTAAAATATATTGTTTATTCATTTTTCCCCATCATGATTGAATCCTTCAGTGTTACGGAGCTTTAGTTTGTCTTCCCATGAAAGGATGATTTTCCTGTAAATTAGAGCACGAAGAAAAAAAGCCTTGTAAATCTTCACTCTCACTTAACTTGCCCATTGTCCTCTCTCTGCAGGAAGCCTACAGGTTGCAGAAGAAAATGGCTGGTGAAAATGCAGCCGAAAGAATAACGTGGTTTTGAAAAGAGGTGAGAATAAGTGAAATTAGTGTAACAGCAGACGGCCATTTTTTCCCTCTTACTTCACAAACTTAAAATTGGGGAATCACTGAGAGAGGAGTCTTTGTTTTAAATGAGTGCAAGACAGGGACATATCTCTCTAAGGATCACATTAAATGAGGTGGAAAGAGAAGAGACTTGGATGATAAATCAAAAATCCCACCCCCTCTGTCTGTCTTCCCCCAACACAGCACATCAGGCCAACATAAGGGATCAGTTTCCAATCCTAGGATGTGGAAGGTTTTGTGAAAAGCCCAGCTCTTCAGGGCTCTGGTAATTTTAGAAATGCATTCAGAATATGGGCATAAAAGCATTGTCCTGCGTTTCTCAGGTTCTGCAATTTTCCCTCAAGAAGGACTAGAATTAATGAACAAAATTCCAGCATTTGTGATAAGACAAATTCCAGAGTACAAACCAGAAGGACCTAAAAAGTAAATAATGCTATTTCATAATAAACTAAGACTGAAGATGAACCTTAGCAAGAAATGAAAGGATAAAGAGTGCAGCAATATGTTAGAGGCATGAAGAAATGTTTGCCACAAAATCTCAGGGATCCACTTTCCAGATTCCTCATTCACATGGCTGGCAAATCTTTGCTGGAAAGTCAGCTGGGAGCCTCAGTTTCTCTCCATGGGGGCCTTTCCCCCGGTTGCTTGGGCTTCCTCAGACAATAGGGGCTGGGTTCCAGAAGTTTGCATTTCAAGAGAGCTAGGTAGAAGTGCAGGACATTTTAGTTCTCTAGCCTTAGAAGTTGCAGAGCAGCACATCTAACATAATCTATATTCAGTGCTGTCACAAAGGTTTACCTGGGCTCAAGGAGAAGGGGCATGGGCCCCACCATTCCAAGGTCATAATGTAAGAAGGGCAGGTGGGATGGGAAATATTGTTGCAGCCAGCTTTAGAAAACATGGACTCCCACAGAAGGAAAAGTAAGAGGGAAAGAGGGAAATTTTTCAGTCACCTAATTAGCCTGGCACGTAATCTACCATGTATTAGCTCTTCTAACACCTGGAGATGCTTTGGGAGGTTAAATTCCACCTGCAGCCTCTATTAACATCATGTGGTATCCAGAAGTCACCGGGTTCCTGAAACTTTAAGAATTCAAAAGACCTAAGTACTAATTTCCAGGCGCCGCTGCTTTCAATAAACACCATGCGGTCATTTTGTTTGTACTAAGAATGAGGTGTTTTGGGGGAATCTGCTTCTTCCTGTCCTCTGTCCACTGAGAGGCAGGGCAGTCCCACACCTGGGTCTCCATGGCAGTGGGCGCCCATCTCCACGGCTTCTGTCATGGCTAATTTCGGGTGGGGTGGTGGTGTGGGGAGGTCAGGCAATGCACGCGGGGAGCCGGCCTTTGGGCAGCCAACATCTCTCTACTGCCATGGTGACACATCTCACTATGGTAAATAACAGTAACCCGAGTTTTTCTAGCCTGTGGATATAAATTGAGGTCGCAGTACCAGCAATAAATCACATTTCATTGGTTAATACCCTCACCTGTGTAATAGCATGTTCTGCAAAATCTTCCCAGTGAGTATTTTGGGGATAACCTCAGGTTATCTCACCTGTCGATCAGTCATGTGCCTTCCTGTCTTTTGCTCCAGGCCCTCCTGGTTGAGGTTTTCTGCCTGTGAGGTCTTGGAAGGGTGGCCTCACCCATTCCTCACTGTTACCCAGTCACTGCTGCTGTTACTCGTGGTCACTGTTTGTCATGATCACTGTTCCTCACTGTCATTTTGTATCTGCACTAGGGGCCAGAGCATCCCTGGGGACTCTGCAGGCTCCAGGTTGCTAAAGGCATCCTGTGTCCCAGGCAGAGGTGGAGAGGAGGCTTCCTGCCCCACCTCTGTGCCATCTTACTTTGCTTTCTGGATACCAGAGTGGCGTTGCTGGAACCCTGGGTCTCACAGAGCCCCTTCTGACAGCACTTTCCCCGGTCTCTGCAAACACCCTCTCTCTCCACAGGACTCAGATGGGAATCCAGGGAGGCCAACTTCTTAAAATGGTGCCAATAGGCTGCCTACCCTACCAAGTCATTGGCCATTTCCAGACGTGTCGGATTCCCAACTGAGAACACAAATTAGGTTCAAATGTGACTCCCTGCTACATTACTAGACGCACACAGTACATCACAATGCTTTCCCCTGAATCAGCTCTGTGAGGCAGTGTTGTTGGTTAAATTGTGTCATTCAAGAAGATATTCACAAGTCCTAATTCTCGGTGCCTGTGAATGTGACCTTATTTAGAAATAAGGGTCTTTTTAGATATAATCAAATTAAGGTGAGACCATACTGGCTTAGGGTAGGCCAATATGATTGGTGTTCACATAAGAAGAGGGGAATTTGGACACAGGCATGGAGATACATGGCAGAAAACAACCTTGTGGAGATGTGAGGATGGAGGCAGAGATTGCAGTGGGGCTTCCACAAGGCAAGGAATGCCTAGGACCGCCAGAAGCTGGAAGAGACAAGGAAGGTTCTTCCCTAGAGCCTTTGAGGGGAGTTAATGGTCCTGCCAACATTTTGATTTTTGGAGTTGTAGTTTCCAGAACTGTGAGAGAACGAATTTCTATTGTTTTAAGCCACCAGTTTGTGGCAATTTGTTACACTAGCCCTAGGACACTAATACAGGTAGGTAGGATAGATATTATCATGGTTTCCATTTTTTTATACAAAGAAATTAATTCTCAGTGGGGATGCACAATGAGGCCAAAGTGAGACAATAATTAAGATTCAGATTCAAAGACCATGAATGGAGGTCTTTGAAAGCAAAACTAGGAGCGTCCTTGGAATCACTCTGTCATGACAGGTCACTGAGCCTAGCCTGGTGGCTCTAGGCATTTGGGTGCATTTTGCTCTCTGTGCTCACAGCATGGTGGTCTGTTGTAACATTTGTTACATTTTATGGCCCTACTTTAAATGTCAGTCTTCCCCACTAAATTCCTCTAGTGCCAGTGGAGTTCTTGGCATGGAGAAGGCACTTGATAACCATTTATTGATGGAATGAATGTGAACCACTTAATGTTTCTCAAATGAAGGTGGCAACCTTCTACCCTGCAGAGCATTTGGGAATGTGTGGGAGCATTTTTGTTGTGGCAATACTGGGGAGTGCTGCTAATAATAGCCTTTAGCAGCCAGGGCCAGGGATGCAGATGGCAATCTGTTGGACAGTCCTGCATAAAGAAGTGTCCTGCCCCCAGAGCAAATTGTTCCTTCTTTGAGAAAAACTGCCAGGAAATTCAAATGCCAGGGAAGTCCTGGGGCCTCCTAAGGCTCCAGGTTTAGTGCAGGATACCTTAGCTACCTGGAGAGTGACCTTGCTATTTGAGATCAGGAGTGAAAATGGGGTCATGTTTATATACCCACCTCAAGATATGATTTAAAGTGATAACATGTAAAGCCACTTATGCAGTTGGCAGACAAGTATTTTGAGTTTTTTCCACCTGTCTTCAGGTAATGAGAATGCTCACTTGTCAATGTATCACTTTGGCCTGTGATATAACTGAACAGAAGGAATTTGAAGGCAGGCCAAGTATCCTAGAATATGCCCCTGGGAAATATGGAAAATATGATGGTAGTACTTTCTGTTATGAGGATTTCACGAAAGAAACATGAACAGTTTCAGAAAACCGGGGCCTGGCACTGTTGTCTCTCAAAAAATGGTTACCTTGATGACTAGACAGTAGAGATCCAAAGAAAAGCTCTTGTTTAGATATTATTAAGGCAGCATAGATCAAACCATATTCTTTCTTCTTAGCAAAATTGAGTGAGATTTCTTCAATGAGCCCTCCTCATCCTCGGTTTTGAGAAAATTCGATTTTTTGCAGAGGATACATGTCTTGACTTTACTCTCCATTCCTACCACTGCAAGGCAGGGATGTTTGGGGCAAAGCACATATGATTCAGGTGCCTTATTGTGTCTCTTTGTTCCATCTGAATTCCCACTGGTGAATGAATTTACCTTCCACTTGCTTTTTATTAGTGGAAACATGTCATAGAAACATTTTAAAATGTTGATAAAAATAGTAAAAGCATAATACAACCCTATCACAACTGTTTTAAAAGTTGCCATCCCATGCTGTTCTGTAAGAATGTGCTTTTATAGAGTTGCCATCATAATGCATATACTATTTTGATTTTTACCATATCCAATATATACATTATGTCTTTTCCATGTTTCCATGTAGGCTGCATAATTATAATGTTTAATGCCTGCAAAATATTCCATTGCCATAATATGCTATCCCATCTTGTTGGATATCGAGGTTATTTTCATGAGGAAGTGCTGCAATTAATATTTTTTTACAAGCAGTTTGTTTTTAGTATTGCTAAAATGTTTCATAGAATAAATTCCTAGTAGCTCAAATGCAGAGTCAAAATAGTAAGAACATTATAACCCCTGTTCTGTATTTCCTTATTACTTTCCAAAAAGGTTGTACCAATTTACAATGCCTTTAGAAGTGTATAGGAACCTAATTTCACAGCAGCCTTGGATCATACAGTTTTTTAAAAATTTAGATTTCAAATGATAAGTGAACTTTAATTTGCATTTCTTTGATTATTGTCAAGTATAATTATTTTCAATGTTGTGCTGGTTTGAAAGGATGTATGGACCCTAGAAAACAATGTTTTAATCAAAATCCCATTTCGTAAAGGCAGAATAATCCCTATTCAATACTCTATTTTGAATCTGTAATTAGATCATCTCCCTGGAGATGTAACCCAATCAAGAGTGGTTGTTAAGCTGGATTAGGGGAGATGTGTCTCCACCCATTTGGGTGGGTCTTGATTAGTTACTGGAGTACTACAAAAAAGGGAACATTTTGGAGAATGAGAGATTCAGAAAGAGCAGAGAAGAACAACATAGCCATGAGAAGCAGAGAGAACCAGCCAGCGACCTTGGAGATGAAGAAGGAAAACGCCTCCCAGGGAGCTTCATCAAACAGGAGGCCAGGAGACAAAGCTCAAAGACAACGCTGTGTTTGCCATGTGCCCTTCCAGATGAGAGAGAAACTGTGACTGTGTTCACCATGTGCCTTCTCACTTGAGAGAGAAACCCTGAACTTTATCAGCTTTCTTGAACCAAGGTATCTTTCCCTGGATGCCTTAGATTGGACATTTCTACAGACTTGCTTTAATTGGGACATTTTCTCAGTCTTAGGACTGTAAACTAGCAACTTATTAAATTCCCCTTTTTAAAAGCCATTCTGTTTCTGGTATATTGCATTCTGGCAGCCAAAAATGCAACATATAGGGTGGGCCACGGTGGCTCAGCAGGTAAGAATGCTTGCCTGCCAAGCCCAAGGACCCAGGTTCGATTCCTGGTGCCTGCCCATGTTAAAAAAAAAAATGCAATATACAAACTAGAATACGTGTTTTATTTTCTCTTTATATTTCTTTTTTTGTGCATGTTCATATAGTCAGCCTTTTTCCAAAACATAGTAAAGTTTAGTGGAATAAAAAGAATACTAGTTTGGTTGGATGGCCTTTTGCTCCCTGGAGCTGGCTGATCACTGCTTCTTTCTTGGTCTAAAATTAAATGACTCTAAGTACTGTATGTGATACAAACTAAATCCAACTATGTATAGTACTATAAAATATTGTATCTGTAACTAGCCTAGGCAAGTATCTGGAATTTAACACTGGGTATTTGGTTGTGTTAAATAGACTTTGGGAAGGCCTGTGGTTTCTGAGCAGCATGTGAAGGTAAACAGGAAAGTCTTCACTCATTCATTTATTCATTTATTTCACAAATACATACAGAGAACCTAGAATATACTGGATTCCACAATAAATGCGTGGCATGTAAAGATGAAGATGATGTAGTCCTAGGGCCGTTCTGGTCATGTGGAGGGGACAGCTGATCAGGGTAACTGAAATGAAATGCAGTAAGGGCTGCAGTGGGCAATATGGGGACACACATTTATGAGACCTCAAGGAGGAGTGGACACTGGAGGCAGGACTTGAAAGATGAATAAGAGTTTGCTAAATGGGAGAGGAGATTCTAGACATACAGAGAGTAACATTTGGAAGGCAGGAGATTGTGCAAAGGTAACACTGATAGTGACAAGTCAGGGTTCTGGAATATACGGTGCACTGGGCAGAGATAGAGCTGGACAGATAAATTGGGGTTAGATTTTATGTCAAGCAAAAGATCTGATTTTTATCTTCTGAGAAACCTGGATGCAGAAGGGAGGTAACATGACCAGAAGTTTTTTTGTTGTTGTTTTTAAAGATCAATTCTGGGAAACCCATAAATGCCATTGAAAATTACTCATCTCAAACCTATGACTAATTATTTCAACTTGGGGATTCTGTTTTTGAGACCTGAACCCCTTTGCATTTAACACTCTCTCTCTACTCATCTTTGACTCCTTGGCATCTGAACAGCTGGAAAATATAGAATAAACTTTTAAACAGCATGTTGGTTGTATTTTCAAATAGTATGCACAGTGTTGTCCTTTGAACTCCAGATACATTTTCAAGTGAAACATTTTACATTTAAAACAATGGCTTAAATTGTTAATTTGTAAAAAAAAAAAAAGTATATTTAATTCATAAATACAATGACCCAGTTTGGCTAATAAATTATGTAATCACAATATGGAATAAAATATGGGATATTTTATTAGGGAGCACGGTGGAGTTACGTGATGGCTCTTTTAGCTTCTGCGTAGATGCCATACACATCACTTCTGCTCACATTTCATTGGCCAAAGCAAGTCACATAGCAACTCCTGCATTCTGTATGGCAGGGCTTATAACCCTCCTGAGGGGAAGGCTCTCAAAACCACATGGACAAGCAACCTAATATCTATCATCCATCCACTATCTATCCATCTATCCCTCCCACCCTCCCTCCCTCCACCCACCCACCCATCCTTCCATCCATCCATCTCTATCCATACGTACATATATATGTATGTAAATAGCCTGTATACTTATGTAAGACATACATCAGTATCTGTATCTAGATACATATCTCAATGATTAAGAGAGGTCCTAATTAGTTTTTTTGAAGGATGAAATCAGGGTCAGTCATTTTCCATTTGCTGTTGGCTATTTTCTCTCAACTTGCCAGCCTGCTCTGTATTTCCGAATGCTGACCCTTGCAAAATGCTACCTGGGCTTCCCTGATTTCACTTAGGTTTGTTTCATGATAGGCTCTGGCAGGAGATTGGAGGAAGCAAGGAAGGAAAAGTCAGGATATTTCTCCAACCACATCGCCTGCTTCTGGTAGTATCCCTGGCAGTTGTTGCAACCCCTTCCAGCAAGTACAAGGCTATCTCTTCCTCTTTACCTAGCTGCCAATGAGCATCCTCTACTTGTGGGCTCATCTCACTGTCCATCCAGCCCTAGGGATGTCAGGGTCTTCTTACAGTTTCTAATCGCTAGTTGCCATCTCTAGTTGCCTCACTGTTTGCTCCTTCAACCTTTGGAACTCCTTCATAACAGTTCCCCATATTAAATCCCCTCTATTGAATGGCCTGGTGTGGGTTCTATTTGCCTGCTTGACCCTATAACACAGGCCATTACAAATTCGTGGCCCTTCTCAAACTAATCGTGTTAGATGAAAGTTTAAGTAATCTTTCCTTCACAGTCAATTAATCAGGTTTATCTGAGGATACTTTAGAAAGTGTGCTTAAGTCCCTTTAAACCTCATATCTCAAGACTAGGCTCCAAGTATTTTGTTCTAGGCCCAACCGATAGAAAAATTGGAAGCAAATAAATATTTTAAAATATTAAAAAATACTTACAAGTTGTTACCCCTTTGAAAACAGAGCAGAGCAGGAGAAGGACAGGAAATTCATCTGCCAGTAAAGAGACAAGTGACTGGCTCAGATTTCATCTCTCAAAATCAAGGGGAACTTTTTTAGTGAGTGTGATTAAAATAAATATCTATAGGTAGATATTGTTACTTACCTTGCATACAGGTGTATGTACCTGCACACATACGAAATTTATAAAATCACATATATGGGAGAGATACCTATATGTGCAGATGGCTCAAATATATTTTAAAAGGCTGTGGTTATATTAGTAATCTTTAAAGAGTTTATTTAAAGACATTCAAAATGTAATGATCAAAGCCAAAGAATGATACATTTAAAAGCTCCCCTGTTTTGTATCATCTTTCTATTGATGTCTTTGATACGATAATGGAAGCACATTTTAAATTTGGAAGGGAGTAGAGACACAAAAGGAAGATTTGATTGCATTCAGACAGAATAATTTTTTTTTTTTTTTGCAAGTAAGTATTGAGTGAATGGGCAAGTGACAGCCTTAGAGACAGTGGAGTCACATGGTGCTTCCCCTAAATTCACAAGAGGATTTTACTTCAAGTTCTACAAGGGAGAGAAGCAAGAAGGTTGGTTTCTCAGGAACAGTTTGTTCATCCCGTTCTCTGTTCAGTCTGGTACTGGTCTTGTAACAACTATCAGGCAAGGCTACTGCTGGGGCAACAGTGCTGCGGTGACATTTCTAAGTGTTTTCTTATGCCTGAAAGGGACCCATGGGAGCTCCTCTTCGGAGACTGGCATCACTGAACAGGCCAGGATTGCACATGGGAATTGGGTAGTCATCAGGGTTTTTTGAGAAGAAATGATGGCAGTTCCTCTGTGGGCTTCTTGCTAAGGAGGAATGAAGTGACACAGGGTCCTTAATGTGTTTTAGTGTGGTCTCCAGAGACTGACCTGAATGCAGATCTCAGCACAGCCCCTTGCTAGCTTTGTGAGCTTGAGCAAGGCATGCAATCTCTTGGGGCTACAATCCTTACATTCATAAAAATGGGACTATCTTTTCTTGAGCAGTAATTTATGTCTGTCTATCTATCTATCTATCTATCTATCTATCTAATCTATCATCTGTCTATATCGATTATCTATTTAATGTGTGATACATAAAAAGCTTTAAATGTTGCATTGGTTTTGTTATTGATACTATTAACGGTTATTTGTATGGCCTTACTTGTGAAATCCTTGCAACCAGCTTATAGTATAATTACATACCCCGCTTTTCTACAATTTGCTAGTAGGCCTACCCCTTTAATCCAGTTTTCTCACAATAAAGACAGAAACTTGAAGCCCAAAGAAGTCAAATAACTTGCTGCAAATTGGACAGCTAGTGATAGCAAATATGGAAGTATAACCCAACCTCTTGATTCCCATGCCATCGCCCTTTCTACTCCAACAGAAAGATCAATAAGCATTTCGAGTGTGTACTCTCTCAAAGATGGTCATGTCAGCACCTATGTTTTTCCTTTCCCTCACTTAACTTCAATCTAATTCCCTGCCTCTTTCCATCTCTTTTTACCTATCAGAGCCTTACTTTTTCTTCCATTGAATCTTTTTCTCCATTCACTGTCCTTTAAGCACTCTGATAAATATTCTCTGTTAATTATTTTGTTTTCTAATTCATTCAGCAAACATTTACTGAGCTGTCCTGAAGTACCAGGCACTGGAGAACAAATGTCTAAGATGACCCAAGGGGCTCACAATCTCTGGAGGAAATGTACTTGCAAACAGAAATTGCAGTGCCTCATAGTCAAGAGGGAAGCAGAAAACTAAGGGCCCTTGGGAGGATGTCTTTAGCTCTGCCCATTTCCATTTCCTTAGCTGGGGAACATTCCACTGAGCAGGTACACAGTATTTGAGGGAGCACGGGTTCTTGGGATCCCTTGCATTTAACTCTCAGCTCTACCATTCTAGTGTGCTCTTGGGCAAATTGTATTCAGGAATCCAGGGTTCCTCCTTTGTAAAGTAGGAATAATAACAGTATCTGCCTCAGAGGGAGTGTGGGTGTTCTAGTTTACAAAGTGCTGGAATGCAATATACCAGAAATGGAATGGTTTTTAAAAAGGGGAATTTATTAAGTTTCAAGTTTACAGTTCTAAGGCCGTGAAAATGTCCAAATTAAAGCAAGTCTATAAAAATGTCCAAATTAAGGCACCAAAAAAAGGTTACCTTCACTCAAGGAAGGCCGATGAAGTTCAGGTTTTCTCTCTCAGTTGGAAGGGCACATAGAGAAGTCTGCTAGCTTTTTCTCCTAACTTTTTGTTCATGAAGCTCCCCCAGGGGCATCTTTCTTCTTTATCTTCATAGGTCTCTGGCTGTGTGGGCTCTCAAGCTTTTTCCAAAATGGTTCCCTCTTTAAAGGGCTCCAGTAAGCAACACTGCCTTGAATGGGTGGAGACGCATCTCCACGGAAACCATCTAATCAAAAGTTACCACCCACAACTGGGTGGGTCATATCTCCATGGAAACAATCAAAAAGCTTCCATCCAGCAATATTGAATGAGGATTAAAGAACTTGGCCTTTCTGAGGTACACTACAAATTCTAACCAGCCCTGGGCATAAATGAGAAAACTTGAAAAATTAAATATTTTAAGTATTTATCAGTTGTCATCTCCCTTTAAATACAAAGCAAAGCAATATGAGGGCAGGAAACCCATCTTAGAGCAACCAGGCACACACTGCTTGGCACATAGTAAACATTCAATCAAAGCTCTTTCTGATTTCCTTAAGAGGGAGAGTAAATAGATTATTAACTGTTGGATAGCTGGGATCTAGGTTAACCAGGAAAAAAGGATCAGGACCTCTCCTCTTTGTGCAGTTCAAAGCAAAAGTTTACTAGTTCTCCAAACCCAAATGGTTGAGTGGACCAGGAAAGGATGAATAACTGATCCTGATGGGTGGTTGATGACTGACATGCCAAGGGTGGCCCGCAGGGCTGATGGGCCAAGCGTGTGCAAAGCTTGAATCTTATAACCTTTGTGGTCCAGCTGTGGGCTGAACAAAGAGTGACATAGGTGATGTGAGGAGCTTTGAATAGAGCCCGAGATCGCATTTTTCTGTATACTGGGAAACGGTTTACTCAGGGAATATCTGATTTCTTTTCTAGCATCCTTTCCTATTAACTAGGAGGCGATTCCCCCATCTTGCCAGCTGTTTCTTGGGCACGGTAAGCTCATCATTCTCCATTCAGCTCACAGCTAACAGAAAAGTTCCCCAGGCAAAAACAAAAACACACAAATGGAAAAATCCCAATAGCCAGAACAAAACACAAATGTTCTCTGTCCTGCTCCAGTGTCTGGAAAAATGAACATTCCTGAAAAGTGACATTGGATTAGTTTCCAACAGGCTGGCACACATGTGGGGTTCGGGTAAGGAAACACTGAAAGCTGTGTCAGTCTATGAGTTAGTTATATTGCCGTGTGTGTGTGTGTGTGTGTGTGTGTGTGTGCATGCACATACGCACTCATGCATGTATTGGTAGGGGTGGAGGAATGGTTTAAAGGGGATTACTGTAGCTCAGACAGGGTGGGAAGCTCATTTTTTTCTTGGAATCAAATGCATTCAGAGCTGGATAAGATGAAAAACTTGATTCAGCATTTTCTGCAAGAAGTCACCCAAGGTCTCCTTTCTCAGCATCTGGGGCCGCAAATGCCACCTCAGTTGCACAGGCTACGTACGTGCACACACGTACGCATTTTTTAACAGTCTCACATGACCAGAATGGATTTGTTCCTTTCTGTGGGAAGCCACAACATTTATTACATCTCTTTCTCAAATAAACCTCAAAGCGAGAATTTCATCTTTCCTCATGTAATCATTATAAGGTAGAAAATGAAAATTTCCAAACCTAAAAGCATGTTGCTAAGAGCTCCAGGGCACTGAATGTCACTTCCCACTTTGATGTGTTCATGGGGGAGGGGGGCGATAAAAAAATTTTTGTAAAGGAGAAAGGAAAGAAAAGAGGAAGAAAGATATCGTGCATCTTCCCTGAGATTTTCAGACAGCATCTTTTTTTTTTTTTTTTTTTTAACTCTTTATGTAGTGACAAGATGGAGCTGATTAAAAGAAGACAAGGAAAGTCTCGGTGCCAGACCACTTCAGAAATGAAGCATTCCAGAAAGACATGTAAGAACTCCTGTCAGAAACAGGAATGATTTCACGGCCCCGCTTGCATATTAATGAACTACAAGTAACCTCAGTTTAGTGGTGCAGATGCAACATTTCAGGAGCTGTGCCAGAATTCAGCGATAAATGCCAGCTCCAGGGAAATACATTTTATGATAGAATTAGGAGAGCAGCCATCTGAGACGTCCACCGTAAACCCCCCTTTAAAATGTAAAGTGGTTTCTGGGGAGCCGGGCATGGGTGGTATGGAGAAGTTGGGGTGTACCGGTTTGCTTGTCTGAATCTGACTTCCATGCCTGTTCTCAGCCTTCAAGTCTTCTGTCACTGCATATTTCCTCCAGCAACAAATCCACTCACCTGAAGGTCAGTCTCGGGTGAACTGATTAATTTTGCTGCCTATTTTCCTGGTGTCATTAAAAAAACACGCACACACACAAAAACTGTTTAAACACATAATCCTCCTTGCTTTAGAAGCAAAAAGCCTCTATTTGCTCCTCCTCGTTTCCTGTCAGGTGTTTCTTTTTCCCAACTTCTTGCAACCTGTGGTTGCATTTTTAGGCAGAAGACAAACGACAATTCTCTTTTCTTTCCAGTGTTTCGATTTGCTTGATTCTCGCCCCCTTGCTCACTCATTCCCCTTTGCCCCATACACATAGTACAACTGCCACTGTCGTCTGTGCTCACCATCTGTTTCTAAAATTTCTATCTTACAGGAATCACATGACAGTTTGAGGTGCAGCCATTTCAATACTGCATGGTTTCGCTCGGCGGGGTTTGGAAGCAATGGCTGTGTGCTTCTGCCTTTCGAAGCTGACCAGCTAATGTGGGATGATGGTTAGCTACCCCTCTTGAAGGGCCTTCCAAAGTGGCTGCCAGCTATATCAGATATTTCGGAGAGATTGGAAATGGAGAGGAAAGCCACAACATTTATTTTCAGCTAAGAACGAGACTAGATAGCAACCAAGAAGAAAAAGCATGGACGGAGCAATAGCCTGTGCTGCCATGTAAGAAAATAACCACACATGTGCGCACGCACACGCACACACACACGCACACACCTAGATCTGATTTGCTTGCTGTCTTGTCAACCATTGATATAATAATGCCATATAACAAAACACTCCAAGATTCAGCAGCTTCCAGCAACAATTATTCATTCTCGATCATGGCTTTGCAGGTCAGCTGGCGGTTGGCTGACCTACGCAGGGCATTGCTGGGCTGGCCTCCAAGCTCCAGATTACATCCAGTTCTGCTCTATGTGTCTGCCATCCTCACCAACCAGTGGGCTACCTGCTTTATGGTGATGAAGTGCAAGAGAGCAAATCCTACTGTGCTTGTGTCATATCTGCTAATGTTTCATTGGCCAAAGCAAGTCATATCACCAAGTCCAAAGTCAAAGGCATGGAGGGAGAAAACACTCCATTCACTATGAGGCCGTAGCAAGTCACATGCTTAAGTCCAGGCTCAGTGGGGATGGGAAAGTATATTCCTTTCATGGAGGTAGGCTATGGATATGTGTGTGGATAGGGAGGGTGGGGGTGGGAGGAAATAAATAATAACAAAATCTATCACTCTTGCTGTGACAAACAAAATGGGTGCAATGCCTTTAAGTACCCATTCCTTCTCTTGGTAGCTGCTTCAGTTTTTAGTCTGGTAACCATAAGTTCTTAGCAGTAATGTTTTTTGGGGCAACTGATGCTCCAACAGTTTCTAGAGACTAGGTATGTAGATCAGGCTTATGTTACCATCACAATCCTTTTCCCAGCAAAATTATGGTTTAGGCATAAACATTCGCTCCAATTTGAGGCAATCAGAATAGAGGAGACATTTGCTTGAAACTTGGGAAAAATAAACTTTTTTCTCATGCTATGAGAATTACTAGAAGAGATGCTTTAAGCATGTGGTACATAGCTATGCCCTTCGCAACCACTGAAGTGTGAGGATGAATCTGGCACACAAAGGAAGGCATATGTGAAAGAACTGTAGGGAAAGAAATTCACTCCCTGATCAGTCCTTACCTGACACCCACTCTACTGCTGGTTGTTCTAGTTGTGAGCTAATAAATTATCTTTATTATTTATTGCTTTTAAAATTAATTGCAACTGAAAGCATTTTCATTCTTATTCATTCTCTGAGCGACTCTCGGATTTTTGTGTATGTGTTTAACCTTTGCACTTCAGACTCCTAATCCATACTATAGGAATAATCGTTGTTGTATTACAATAATGTGATAATATATGTCAAGGCTCTAGCACACAGCAAGAAGGGCCGACTTGCACATTTCTGCAAGTTTTTCCCCAGATGAGGGAATAAGAGGGTATTGAAGGAACAGTCAATTCACCAAGCTTTGATTATGCCTATGGAGCTGCCTGCAGCAAGAGAGGATGCCTCTTTCTAATTTTCCCTAAACCTCTGGCCCTGATATTAGTTCCTCCCTTTTCCCTTCTATGGTCACTATTTATTTTAAATAGTAAAGAGATAAGAACAATAAAATTTCCTGTTGTTCAGCCATTGAATTTTTTTTTTTTTTTTTTTTTGCATGAGTAGGCACTGGGAATCGAACCCGGGTCTCTGGCATGGAAGGCAAGAACTCTGCCACTGAGCCACCGTGGTCCACCCAAGATTTTGCAGATATATATTTATCTATCCACTATATATATACATATATATATATATATACATTTTTTTTTTTTTAAGGAGGGGTGCATGGGTAGGCACTGGGAATCCAACCTGGGTCTCTGGCATGACAGGTGAGAACTCTGCCTGCTGAACCACCGTGCCCTGCTGTCAGCCACTGAATTCTTAAGGAGTACTGTTGCTATTTATTATTTCTGTCCAAAAAGCAGTCAATTTCTCCTCTAAATAGTGGTTGTTTCTTTTCCCTATTCCTCTCCTGAAGAATATTTCCCTTTTCTTTCTGTTCCTTATTTTCTATGTTCTCATCCTTTTCCATTAGTCTTGTCCCTTTTGTCTTCTTTCTCCCCCCCCCCCCCCCCCCCCAGTCTCTGCCTCTTTTACCTCCGTCATTCACTCTGGGAAAGGAATTGTGAGAACTTGGCCCTTTCAATCTCAGGCTTCCTTCATGTAAAGGCATACACATTTTCTAAGAGCAGAGGGTCTAGAGTAAGAAGCACCTGAAACAAACCCTGGTTCTATGGATCTGGAAGGCACACTAAGTATGAATGTTTCTTTCCTTCTTTGTAGGATTGGTCCAATTCACTCACCTTCAGACCACTATGGAAGACTAAATGTGTGTCAAATGCCTAAGACCAAATATGCAATCAATAAACTGTGGGTTTTTCTTCTTTCCAGCTTCACCAAATAAGGTCATAGTTGTACAAGCCCATGCATATGGTAGACACCTAACATTTAGCATATATCATTTGCTTCAAAGAGAACAGCTGCCGACACCATTATTTTCCTGTCTTAGCTTTCTTGCCTATAAACAAGTCTCTACCTAACTGTTTGAGCAGCTGAAACATCTTTTGTCCAAACATGGATGGAGAACATAGAGGTGAACCATTCGGTTCATGGCCACTGAGAAAATTCTGGGAACGCTTCCTGCATGCCCTTAGGCAGATGGTCAGCCCAGATATATTTCAACACAAATTAATGTAAAACATATTCATTTATGTATTAATTAATGCTAATGCATTCATAAGAGACAAGGATAATGGGCAGTCCATTCTGACACCTCCCTCCTAATTCATTCACTCCAAAGAGAATGAATCTTGCTTAAATTTTGGTCCCAAAGAGTTGATCCACTGTGATTTCGGGGGCTCCCTTGCTTCCTAGCTAGCTAGGTCCCCCTGCCACTATCTCAGCATCCCTCTAACTGGTGAAAAAGCCTTCCATACTTTAATTGGAACAGGGGAAAATGGTATCTGCGCCAAGTCTTAGCTAAAAGAAACTTTGAATGTAAATGCATTTCTGTCTCAGAGAAATTAGTCAAAAAATAGGTATAAAGGTAAAGTAATAGCACTTGAAGAGAATGCTGAAGGAGAAGGAGTAGTCATCTGGGGTGGAAGGAGGACCCAGAAAGGGAAGGGGGTGAGGAGAGGAGCATGGCAAATGTGAAGACTTTAGATAATTGCCTGGAGTTACCTCCTCCTTGTATCTTGAAACAGAATCTGTATTCTGAGGAATTTTATTCATGGAATGGCATGATAGAATTTAAGCAACTTTGATTTTGTGATTGTTTTTGTTTCTTTTTTTCCACAAAACTGTCAATAAAGGTATATCTTCCCCAGGGAATTATTTAATAGAGAATATTGAGTACAGAGTTTTGGACACTGATTATTTCCCTACTTTCAAAGCATTTATAATCAAATTTGGATAACTAGGGAATAAGATAAATATCAAATACAGATATACATACACACATATATATATATGACATCCTTATCTCCATCAGCTCTTCCTTAGCATGCACACTCTGTTCCCCTCACTTTTGATGGAAAGGCAGGTTTTTTGGTATTGGTTTGCCAGAGCTCCTGTTACTAATTAAATACAAAGTCTTTCCTCAACCTGGAAGAGTTGGCTGTCTGCTTTCTTCTTCCTTATTGTTGTTTCTCTGTTCAAACTGGGAGGCTTTCATTCCAGTAAAAGCATACATAACCTATGTATGAAAGACAAATCATTAGTACAGGGAATAAAGAAGAATATAGGCCAGATCTGGAAAGGATGGAAAGGGATTTAGTCAATGAGAGAAGCATTTACCTGTGTTGGGCAATTTTCAAAGCCTTTTCAGAAAAATCATCAAAATCATCCTGTGAAGTCCTCAAGGTAAGTGGTGGAGCTCAGATTTATGTTCAGATGGTGTTCTAGTTTGCTAGCTGCCAAAATGCAATACACAGAAACAGAATGGCTCTTTTATAAAAAGAGAGTTTAATAAGTTGCTAGTTTACCGTTCTAAGGCCTTGAAAATGTCCCAATTAAAGCAAGTCTATAAAAATGTCCAAATAAGGCACCAACAAGAGATTACCTTCACTCAAGAAAGGACAGTGAAGTTCATGGTTTCTCTCTCAACTGGAAAGGCACATGGCGAACATAGCGACATCTGCTAGCTTTCCCTCCAGATTTATTGTTTCATGAAGATCCACTGGGGGCATATTCCTTCTTCATTTTCAAACGTCTCTGGCTGCATGGGTTCTCATGTTTCTCATGGCTCTGAAGCTTTTCCCAAAATGTTTCCTCTTTTAAAGGATCCCAGTAAACTAATCGAGACCCACCTGGAATGGGTGGAGTTGCATCTCCCTCTCATCAAAGGTTAATACCCACGATTGGGTGAGCCACAGCTCTGTGGAGATAATCTAATCAAGCCTCCAACATACAGTACTGAATAAGGTTTAAAAGAAACAGCTGCCTCCATGAGATGGACTGGTTCCACATTTGGCTAAATCTTCATGTGGGGCACTATTCTCTGGGGTCTTCCTTCCTGGAAGCCCAGAATTTTCCAGAACATCAATTTCTGATTTCTTTGTACCCTTGAGTTCAGTTCTTAGCTTATCTCTTTCCCGTTGCATTTCACTACAAGCTGCGAGGAGGAACCAGGCTGCATTTCCACATTTAATTTGGAGATCTCTTCTGCTAAATATCCAAGTTCATGGCTTTTAAAATCTGCCTTCCAGCCAAAGCCACCAGTCAAATTTGCCAGATTATCTGCCATTTTAAAACAAAGATCACCTTCCTTCCAGTTTGCAATAACACACACCTCATTTCTGTCTAAAGCCTCATCAGAGGTATCTTTAGAGTCCACATTTCTACCAACAGTCTCTTCAAAGCATTCTAGGCCTTCTCTATAAAGTGCCTCACAACTTCTCCAAAATCTTCCCCTTATCCGTTTAAAAAACTGTACCAATGTGTTTGGTATTTGCAAACCACAGCAGCATCCCACTCCTGGTACCAAAATCTATTCTAGTTTCCTAGCTGCTGGAATGTAGTATACCAGAAACAGAACAGCTTTTAAAAGGGGAATGTATTAAGTTGCAAGTCCACAGTTCTAAGGCCATGAAAATGTCTCACCTAAAGCAAGGCTATAGAAATGCCCAATCTAAGGCATCCAGGGAACAATACCTTGGTTCAAGGAGGCCAATGACTTTCAGGGTTTCTCTCGCAACTGGAAAGGCACCTGGCAAACATGGTGGCATTTGCTAGCTTTCTCTCCTAGCTTCCTGTTTCATGAAGCTCCCCTGGGGGCATTTTTCTTCTCTATCTCCAAAGGTATCTGGCTGCACAGGCTCTGCAGTTCTCGTGGCTCTGTCCGGGCTCTAAAAAGAGACTCTCTACAAAATGTTTCCTCTTTTAAAAGATTCTAGTCAAGGCCCACCTGGAATGGGTGGAGTTACATCTCCCTCTAATCAAAAGTTAGGACCCGCAATCAGGTGAGACATCTCTTTGGGAACAATCAAAAACCTCCCAGCCAGCAATATTGAATGAGGATTAAAGGACATGGCTTTCCTGGGGTTCACCACAGATTCAAGCTGGCACAGATGGGTTTCTATTTCCATACTACAAGGAGCTTGGCAGAAATGATTGCTGTGGTACTATCCTCCCAGACGATCCCAGTGGGCCCTGCCTCCTCATCTTCTTGCATAACTCTTGCCCTTGAATTGGACTCAATATAGTGACTTACTTCTAACAAATAGAATATGGCAGAAGTGATGGGATGTTACTTCTGAAATTAAGTTATAAAAAGACTGTAGCTTCTGTCTTCAGGGATGCTCTCTTGTTCTCTCTCCCTCTTTGATACTCTCACTCTGGTGAAAGAAAAGCTGCCCTTGTGGTGAGGAACTGATGTCTCTGACCAATAGCCCGAGAGGATCTGTGGTTGGCCAACAGCCACCAACTGCCATGCGAGGGAACTTGGAGGAATATCTTCCCCCAGTAGAGACTTGGGTTGACTGCAGCCCCAGCTGTTACCTTGATTGCACCCAGCTAACCTGCACCCAGGCTCCTAACCCACAGGAATTGTGAGATAAAAAATGTTTCTGGTTTTCAGCCTCTGAGGTTTGGGGTAATTTGTTGTGCAGCAATAAATAACTAATACACTTGCTTTTTTGTCTTTTAAATTACGTTTTATACTGTATGCTTGTAAAACTAAAAGATGGTTTTATTAAAACAGAAAAGCATAGAAAACGAACACCCCCAAACTTGTAATCAATAGATTACCCATATTTCATAATATTCATAATCATAAAATTACCAATATTTCATAATAGCCCAGAGTGAGCTATGTAAAATGTGATTCATATCATGTCAGTCCTCTACTCAAAACCATCCAATGACATCCCATCATGTGCAAAATTAAACCCTACGTTCCATCAACTAGTTCCATCCTCTTATCCCACATTATTGACAGCCCCTTCCAATGTGAAAAAGTTAGAATGAGCACAACCCAAATACACCTAAAGAGTGGGAGAAAGATCAAAGTTGACAGTGGAGTTATACAGAGAAGGTATAGTTTAACAAATGAGTATGATTGCTGAATCATCATATTGCTATTTCTTTTAGTCTCCAGTATCTTAGAGCAGCTAGATGTAGGTTTTTTTAGGTTTTTACTAAAATCATGGAATTGTAACCCATACAAAATTCTGAAATCTGTTCTACAACTAGTTATTGTGATGTGCTTTGAAATTTATTGCTTTTTTGTATATATGTTATTTTTCACACACAAAAAAGAAAAAAAGTTGATTGTGCTGGTAAATGCAAAAAATAGAAGTAAAAATAAAAACTTCAGTGGGCATCTTAGAAGTGCTACTACACCTTTCTGTCATTGATTTCTAGTTTAATTCTACTCTGCTTAAAAAACACACTTTATTATTTCAAACTGAGCAACGTACATTTGAAAAAATGTGCATTCTCATTACCAGAAGTTAGTCAATTGTACTATTTTTTAATACCTTTACTGACTTTTGTTTTCATTTATTTTGCTGGCTGAACTGCATTTACATACCTATTATTTTTTTAAAAGCCTTTGGGTTATGTCATTTTATGCATTATATATTTTGAAGCTATTCTATTGGGTACATATAAATTTAGCATTGTTGTATCTTCCTATTTAACCAACTTCTTTTCATGAATCAAAATAACTGATAATATTGAGGCCTACTTTTTGCATTTAGGTCAACACTATTTGACAAGGACTCTGCTGCACAGCCATACCAACTTTTGTTTTGTGTTTGTTTTAAAAGCTGTTTTAAAAATTTGTTTTCAATGTATACATTTGCATTTATTTAAGTATTGTTTCTTATCAACAACATATTATTTTAGGCCTCATATGTTTTTTAATCCACGTCAACAATCTTTTTTAATCTTTGTTTTTATAATTGAATTTTTTAGTATATTTGCATTTAATGTTATTACTAACACATGTTGGGTTTCTATCTATATTTCTCATCTATCCATTATTATATATTTTTTCTATTAGATAAATAGACTAGTTTTATTTAAAAACAAAACAAAACAAAACAAAACAAAAAAACGAAGTTCCTCGGTTTCCCGGATCCTGCACTTCTCTCCGCAAAAGCAAACAAAAAAACCTCCTAAATTCCTATTGTGTCCTCCAAGTCTCATCTGACCTGCCCTGCTGCACCTCTGACTGCATTTCATTTGCTAGTCCCCTTACTTGATGAGCTCCAGCAGCCGTGGCCTCTTGCTGCTAATCAAGTATGTCCCACATTTTCTTGCCTCAGGGTCAAGCACTTGCTGTTTTCTTTGCTGAATTGCTCTTTCCCCAGATGGTCTCATGGCCTCCTCCCTCACTGCATTCGTCTCTCAAATCCTGCCTCTTTGGGTCTCTGCTCAAATGCTGCTCCTTAGAGACACCTTTCCTGAAATCTCATCTGAATAGTCCCTCTCCACCCACTCACCTCACCATAGCACTATGTAATGTCATTTCCTATTACATTTTGTCTGTCTTCCACTAGAATGTTGGTTGTATAAATGTAGGTTTTCTTTTGTTCACTGCATCTCCAGTTTGTTGAACAAATGCTAGGACTATTCATTTTATTTCCTTTCCTTCTTCTCTCTCTCATCTCTCTCTCTCTCCAAACACACACACACACACACATTTTTTTTTTTTTTTTTTTGCATAGGCAGGCACTGGGAATTGAACCCAGGTCTCCGGCATGGCAGACAAGAACTGTGCTTACTGAGCCACCGTGGCCCATCACACACACATTTTGTATGTATATACACAAAATAAAAATAGATACAATTTCCAGATATTTTTTAATTCTTAAAAAAAATTTCTATAATATATTTTACCATAGGGATGTATAATCTAAATACAGTGGCACCTAAGAAATTCAGCTAACCTTTCTGTGTTTCAGTTTCCTTATCTTGAATATGAAGATGACTCCAGGAGCATGATTGAAATAAAGCAGGCAGCTCACCATACACACCAGTACACAGTGAGGCACAGAACGTGTCAAAGAAAAAGGTGTCTCATCTCAGAGGTCTTAATAAATATTGTAAATGATGAAAGCATTTATTGTCAGTTTCCTTGAAAGAGTGAGCTTACAAAAGGAAGCACGTATGTAAAAGTTCTTTTTTACCCATTTATCTCCTCACCTCTCCTTACCCCCGTTTTTCACCCCCATATTCTCCTCCTTGACAGAACATTCTTCCAGGCACACTTTGCCCTTTTGAAATGTAAATCATTATTTCCTTTACACCTTTAGATGCAACTCCCTTCACAACCCAGTAATTTATCCTGATCAAGAATATTTGAAGATAGGGGAGGAAGGGCAGAAAGGCCAAGAGATTTGATCAGAATTTTCCTGGACATAGATAAGATAATTGGCATAAGAGACAGAAAAAGCCTGGCCTGACCAAAAGAGGGGAAAGAATTTGTAACAAAGTATCAGTGTCTAAGAGAGTTCAAATAGAATCAAGAAGCTATTCTGGAGGCTACTCTGACATAAGCTTCAGCTAGACATTGCTAATTACCACCCTAACCAAAACCATTCCTGTTAATCCTAAAGAACACACAGGGCTCTTTATCTGAGATTCTACAAAAGTTGCATGCACTAGGATTACTTTCCAGAAGCCTACAACCTCCAGATGATTCCTAGTCCTGAAACACAGAGGGGCCAGTCTCTCCAAGAACATCGACTAGTTCCATTCTCCTATCCCATATTGTTTGTTTCTTGTAATTTTTTTTTCTCCTACCCCGTATTGTTGAAACAGCTTTCCAACATGAAAGATTTACAATGGGCATAGCCCAAATACCCCAAAAGATTGGGAGAAGGATCAAAGAAGAAGGAGAATTTATAACAGAGACGATAGGATTTAACAAATGAGTATGACTGTTGAATCATTATATTGACACTTCTTTTAGTCTCCACTATCTTGGAGTAGCTAGAAGGAAAAACCTGAAATTGTGAAACTGTAACCTATATCAAACTCTGAAATCTGTTCTAAAACTACTTGTTACAATGTACTTTGAAAATTGTTACTTTTTTTGTGTGTGTACATGTTATATTTCACAATAACTAACGTTAGGAAAAAACTCATAAAACTCCCCACGGGTAAACTCCCATGCTCTTGTTTCTTCCTGGGCAGGTTGAATAAAGAAAACTATGTGGGTATCTTGGTAACCATGTGCTGAAGGTGGCAGAGCCACAAGATGACAGATGCCTGGATCCCTCCACCATGGTTCAGAGAAGGCCACTGGCGACATGCATTTGCTGTGATATTAGCGAGAACTATAGGTACACATTATGAAGCCACTGTAGCGGACACCTCTGGTGCCACATGTCCCATTCTGACATCTTCTTGACCCACCTCTGATTTCAGCTGCAGCTGAGCTGAAGAGTTCTATAATAACTCAGCCAGATTTTGTACTGACCCAAATCCCACTTGAAACATACACTGAGTATCTTCCTACCTTCTGCTCCAGGTTCTCCTCTGATGCTGCAGGCACCTGCTCTGCCTGTACATACAGCATCAATAAGCAGGATTTTGGGAGTCATTTCTGCATACATCTCAAGATTGAGCCTACAGTGGATACCTCAGTAACACTTCCTCATATTGTGTATCTTGCTTCACTCTCCTGATTCCCTCATTCCTGCCACCTGGGATCACTTCCCAAATGCACTAGAAGCACTCTCGTTCTTGCCAGGCTCTGCTTTTGGAAGAACCCAAGGTTAAGACAGCTATTGATATTTCAGAGTTTATCTATCACAACTCCCGGAGTTATCTTAACAAATATAGTATGTGGGATCATTAGGTGGGATGCTGAGTCACAATAAAATAAAAAACATGGTGCACTGACCTAGAGGTCAGGGAGTGGGCAATGAGGAAACAAGCATTGGGGACTGAAAAAAAATTTCTGCAGTGACAAAACACATGGTAAAAGTGTTGCCAGTGGTGACTTGGAAGACAGACCATGTGTTTATGGGGAAGTGGCTGGTGAAAGTCAGTGTAATAGAGTATGTTGGCTTTTATTTTCTACTTTTAGCAAATTATTTCTAAAAAGAGACAACCTCACGATAGAACTGACTGGTTTGGATTAGAAATTTCAGAAATTTGGGGCTCCAAAAAGTTGGAGCAGCTATTTGTTCCTAGGTCTCAAATAGTAAGAGTTAAGAAGAGAAAAAGATTTGTGCACAAAGGCCCAAACCAACTAAGTGCTGTGGCAAACAGCAGCTGAGGGGTGTGACCTTCCCACCCACTCAATAATTCTAGATAACTTTAAGAAAGTCACCATTGAGTTAAAAGAGGCATGGAGGGCGGGACAAAGCAAGGAAACATATCAGGTCTCCAAATCATGTTTGGGAAAGAACTTTGAGTGTGGTTTGTTGGGCATGGAACTGTATGGAAGCAAATTTATTGGAAGCCATCTATGTCTTTTAGGACATGGTGATCACCAACACACACAAGCTTGGACTGAAAATTTAAAAACAAAACACAACTCTTCTGAAAGCTTAAAACTACTTTTAGACCCCCCCAATTTGTACCAGTTTGAAGTGTGCTGTGGAAACTGTACTGAACCTATTAGTGACTTTGAAAATGGCCTGGCAGGATACTGGACAATGAGGAATTTATTAGAAGACAGAACTGGGGGCCAGGGGCAATGGGTGAGGGAGCTCCCCCAGAGAGCAGAATCAGGGTTCTGGTCCTAACCAGGGACTGACCTTCATGTCGAGGCTTGGGAGCCTCACAATGCTGGCCCAGCGGGATCACATGATTGGCAAATATCAGAGTCTGTGGTGTATGTTCCCCATTCATCCACTTCATAGATGAGGCTGTTTCCTGCTGCTACACTCTCCCTGTCCCACCACTGAGTGCATGTGTTGGGATGAGATGTAGGAGAAGATGATCAGTCTTTTTAATGCCAAGGCTGCTGGAGCACAGGGAACCCAACCACATGTGGAATGACAGCATGGACTATGCATGGGCTGGTGATTTGAAGCTTTGAGAAGGGTGCAGTGCTGCTTGAGACCTGCAGGGCAAACGTGTTCTATGCATGGAAGTGGAAGTAAAATGGCTATTTGGTGACCAGTCGAGCAGGTTGTGGCCAGGAGTGCAATGTCTTCACCAACACTTGGTTTTTTTCACACTGGGCACATGACTAGACTACATTTTCTAGCATCCCTTGCAGCTAGCTGTGGCCAAGTGACTGAGATCTGGCCAACGGGGATGTGGGCAGAAGAGATGTATGTGACTGACTCCAGGCATGGTATATATAATCCTTCCAGGGGGAAATCTTTTCTCCTTCTCAAATACTTGAACGAGCACAACTCCCAAGAAAAATATTGAAATTGCTTGTTGATTTGAGAGCCACAAAATGGAGAGTCTGAGTGTCTGAATTATGCCTGAAAGGAACACCCTCTGTGGATTCTGATATGAGCAAGAAATAACTTCTGTTGTGACAAGCCACTGTTATTTCCCCCCCCCCCCATTACAGAAGCAACAGTTATCTTCACTGAAATAGGATTACAAAGGCAATATATGCTGATGATAGATAATTTGGGAAATTTGGAAAGTAAAAGGAAGAAGTAAACCCAACCTTCCATTCCCCTAAGGTAACAATTTCTAATATTTTCAATGTGTTTTCTCACTGTTACTTTATGCTTTATTTTTACATAAGAGCATTTGTAGATCTTAGATGGAAGATGTTATAAAGAGAGGTTTGGTAACATAAACTTTTCCCAATCAAAATCTATTAATTGTTCAGGTCACTCAGCAATTGTTTTAAAAGATGTAAAATACCTACACAGATTAAAATAATTAGCAATAAAAATGGACTGTAGATATCAAGTTTTATGAAGCAAGGAGTTCTCTGTTATTTTCAGTCTTTTGCCTTTAACTTCTAACACAGTATCTGGTGAACAGAGACACTTAACTCTCTGTTGTATGAATTGATACATGAACGAATTGATGAATAAATGAAGGAATGAAATTCTGCTTTAATGTAATGCGAAAGCATTGTTAATTAATTCTCCCAACATAATGTCCAAACCATGTAAATAGTTTAGCTGTCTTGGAAGGGCTGCAGCTCATTTTAAGGATGCATCAAATGTACTAAGAAATGCTGTCTAAAAGGAGGAAGGAAGGATATGACCTATGAAAATATTCCTTCTTCCTTGGAAAAGAGCAGAAACAGAAATAAAGAGCAGCTGAGTAAGGCATTGCTTGGCTAAACCCTTATCCCAGGATGTACTATTCACTTGAAAACATATGAGTATAATTCTCCTGGATTCTTGAGTTTATAGGTCAATCATAAGCTATGACCTTTTCATATCTTGATCTCTCCATTCTAGGATTCTTAAAATGGAATCATTTGCTCATTGACAAGAGAACATACTCAAGTAAATTTCTTTTTCTTTTAAAGGAAAGCCCTTGTCTATCCCAGGACTTTTTTTTGTTTAAGGACATAAGAGGCAATTTGGGGAAAAATTCCACGGTCACAACATTTTCAAAATCATGGATACCTTGCCTATGAATTCTTGCATATACCATTTGAGAGAAATTTAAGGCCAGTCTATTTTTCTCCTTTGATGATTCCTGCTTCAGAGTTTCCTTCTACTTAAGAGGGTATTTTCCCCTTTATATTTGAAGTTCAAAAATTTTGCCAGAGTTTCTCTAAGTGTGAATTTTCTAATTCTCATAAAATGTGAGATGCTCTTTCAATGGCACATTTATATCTTTTCAATTTAGGTAGGTTCCTTCAATTATCTTAATCTTCGACTATGTGTATGTGGCTGCCTCAACACAGTGGCCTTCCTAAATTCACAGATTATGTTTTAGTCATATTTCTATCTTCAGCACTTGGCACATAGTAGACATACTTCAAGACACACCTTAAGCTGGTATGAATTTGGGGGTCTGAAGGTAGTTTTCAGCCTCAATGATGCAATGACAGATCATTGAAGTAAGTGGAGAGTAGAGTTGTCTCCAAAAATCTCTAATAAAGGAATTATCCATTAATAGATAGTTCTCTAATAAAGGATCTATCCATTGATAGAGTGATGTTTACTTCATTTGACTTTCACAGCATTTCTTAGATCTGCATAAACCAAAAAATGTTGGAAAAATCCAAATTGTGATTGTTTTAGGCCATTAAACTTTGGCATGACTTGTCATGCAGCAAAAGTTGATACAGGGACCCACTGAATTGTTCTAATTAAGAGGATGATATTAACTTGTCTATATTCTTCAAAGATTACTCTGTGGCTCTTCTGTGGATATTCTTGAGGGTTGGGGCCAAGAGTGGAAACAGAGCAGCTAGGAGGCTTCTGCAATAATCCAGTTGAGAGGTGGAGTAGATCTGTTCCAGGATGATGACATTTTTCTCTACTATGAGAGAACTGCCTAAACCTAGGACATATTTTAAGGAAGAATTGATTTTGAGGGATTTAATTTTCAGAGAGAGAAACAGTTAATAATAATGGAATGAGAATCAGACAGATAACATACTTCTCAAGAGGCATACTGGATTCTAGAAGATAATAGAGCAAAACCTTCAAATTCTGAGTGAAAATGATTCTGAACCTTGAATTCTGTACACAGCCAAACTATCAATCAAATGTGAGGACAATGTACAGACATTTTTCCAATGTAGCAGACCTGATTCTGGCAGTGCACATGAGACACACTGGCAGAGCTTCCAACTGCATCCCTAGGAATCTTTAAGAGTAGATGTTTCTGCAGCATCAGTGGAATTCTCCTTGGTGACCAAGGAGACTATGGGCTCAGGAGTTCCTGCAAGGGTGGTGGTGGCTCTCTATTGCTTAATAATACCACCTTCCTCTTTTTGCTACTCTAGTCCTTCTAACATTTTTGTAATGCATCCCTTCCTGCTCTAATTACCTAGAGTGGTTTCTGATTTTTTGAGCGGGCACTGAATGATATGGAGTCCAATGACTGAAATCACACACCGAAAGGCATTTTAATAGGCCTTGAAAGCGATGGATCCATTTTGTTTAGGAAGTCAACAAGCTCTATGAATAATATCTTCAACAAGGAGAATGGTGTGATTTTTAAGCATTAGAAATGGAAAGTCTAATGCATATGGCAAAGAAAATGTACATTACCTCTCTTAAAATGAAAAAAAAAAAAAAAAAAAAGGTTACTAACTCCAGGAAAAACAGAAATCTAGACCAGTAAGTAATTGCTAAAATATGAAGCAAACTAAAGCAGGGCATGGTTTTCAGACTCTTTTGCAACATAAGAGATTCTATTTGATCTAGATTTTAGGATCTTTCTATTTTGAATGGTATAAGGGGCAGTTCATTTGATTCATAAAGATAGAAAATGTGATTCTAAAAGATACTTGTCTCTATGTGGTCAAACCATAAGCAATATTGTTTGTTCATTTTCAACTTTAAGAATTAATCTATTATATAACATGAAAGGCCTACGTTTCAAACGTAAAGATCAATGGACAAGAATTAAGGATTGGAAGGACAGAGAATATTCAGGCAGGAACATTTTCATCTTAAATATGGAGCATCAAGAAAAAGTGTAAAGCACTGATGAAGTGAAGCATAAGATATCCTATTATGTTTAAAGTTATAAAGTACTACTAGAAATTATAATGGTAACAATATCATCAAATTTTCAAGTGGAAAAGGTAGTTTAAGTGAACTAAAGCCTTATATTTCTTATTGAGGAATCAATGAATAATTTCTAAAATCAAGGAATATAATTATTAGCATATTATTTAGAGTTAATATTTAGGGAAATAATATTCTGAGTAGCAGAATTGTGGTTGTGCAGGAGTGGACTGAAGGGCCATTTTTTTCATTAATACCCCTTCTATATTATTTCTAAGTATTACTTTGGTAAAATGCATTTTGAAAAGAATACATTGCATTGGAGAAGTAGGCAGCCTTATATTTCTCATAACTGGGCTTGGCCCTCATCTGTAGAATGAAGGAGTTGGATTAAATAATTCTGGGGGCCTCTAGCTATAAAGCACTCTGCGCATCTTGAAGAATGTAATGCTCCCCTCTTAGAAGGAGACTTTTGAAAACACCTTTACATTCCTGCATCCTTTTAATCCTTGGGGATCATACTTAGAGATAGCCATTCAAATGCTGAGTTTTAATCATGGGCAGGCAAGAAGATTATAGCTAATACAGCAGCTATTCATGATAGACCTCTGTAAATACTAGGCTCCAGAGTTGTCCATTTGTTAAATATTTTAAGAATCACAATAAACATCATAAAGATTCATACCAGGTAACTGGAGATTGGCAAAATCCAAGTACATACTTAAAAATATCAAGTCCATATACTGAGATGGCTGTAGTAAACCAGACAAAGTATTTTGAGTGGAGGCTTTCTTTCCTGAAGTTCAGGACAAGAGAAGGATCCCTTTCCTTCCTCCCTACCCCACCCTCCAATTCCTGTGTAGGAAGCAGTTTAATTGGGTATTTTGTTTAAAAGCGTACATGCATAAAGTGTTAAAAAGGGCTGATGTCTACAACCCAATCACTTTTGGTTGTTACATCTAAAATCACTTTTTATCATTTTTCAAGTTTGTTATATCTAAAATCACACTCTCATTAAAATCTTCACACTATTATTTTTTCATGTACTCTTAGAGATTATTCTGGTAGTGGCTTGCCAAGTTATCTAGTCATTGAATACTGTCTAGAGTCCACTCATTGAACACTCTTCTTCTGTCTGTCACATCTACTTTGACTATAATAGGTAGTGACTATACCTTCCAAAATGAAAGCCATTTTCCTTCAATCTATAGGTCATCATGTCCCATCCCATAATATTATGCTTTTTCATCCTGGGTCCCTCTATGATATGACATGGAGCAGCAGTAAAATCTACAAAAGGATTTCCCAAACTTAGGAGCAGTCAGCTTGGACCAGAAGGTATCCACTGACTAGATTGCCCATTGAATGTTTGCTTACACGATCCCAGAAAACTCAATTTCCAATTACCATAATCATTTTTTGCTATAAGATATGGCAAGTGGCTGCGTCTATTATCTGATCCTTATAAGAATAAGTATAGAAGCTTTGTTTCTGCAAGGAACTCTAGTTATAGTCTTGTTTTCTTTTCTTACTGAGAAATTATTTCATTCCATGATAGGACAATTGCCTTTTCTTTAAACACTTGTTACATAGTCTCTCTATAGATCTATATCTATATCTAATCCATTGATCTATACCTACATGCACAATTGTTTGTGTATATGCGACGTTGCTATGAGAATTCAGGGCAGCACATGTTTCAGTCATGTTCATTGTACTTCAGGGTCACGTGTATCTTAGGCACAGCCTCCTTTTCAATACTTTCTTTTACTACCTAAGTGCTGGGAAGAAAATTAATTCCTAATGTAGGGTTTTGTTGAGAGACTAGCGAATTCTTGTATTTGGTTTAATTTTTCTTTGGATACAGAATAAGATGAGTTTAACAGTAGGTATTTCTCTGCTGGAAAAGCTTGCTTAGATATCATATCTCTGTTCATGTTGGTGTATTGCTTATAACAAGAATGCCACCAAAAATATTGCTGTTAGCTTCACTGGTGAACCAGGCAAGGGCAGCTTGGGGAGTAGGTACTTAGTTCCATAGGTTCTGTAGGAGAGGCGTCTCTGCTAGAGATCCGTGTTGAGGCTGGTTGGTCCATCCTAACCTCTCACATCCACCACACATCTCAATTTTCTTCCCCTTCCACAGAAGCTCTGCTAATGCTTCAGGTCCTTACCTAGCTGGCATCAGCATCAACAGATTCTTGCTGCTTAGTGATCATGCGGTCAGTTGAAGTCTCTGCATCCTCAGTGGGTGACCAGCATAAATAAAAACATCTGAGAATGATAACCCTGCACACATCTTCAGTTGGAGGTAAGACTCCCTCAGCCTAAGGCAAGTATTAAGTGACAAGATTTGCAGTTTCCAAATGATACAAATTAGTCATCACCTTCCCTACCCACAGATTTTGCAATGCAAGTGAAAACATTGCTTTGGCATGGAGGAATGGCTGAAGTAGTAATTAGGTAGGCCTGGTTCAATCAGATGTTCAACCACCTTAGTACTCATTTGCAAACTTCCTGGGGGTTTGAGAAATTATGATGCAGAAAGGGCCAAAGCCAAGTGTTCTCTCCAGGCAGCATTTCCCTCTCTTTTCTCCTGGCATCACAGAATGTTAGTACTGGAAGGCCCTTTAAATTGCACAGAGTTCAGTGCTTTCCTTTGACAAAGGAGGGGTGTAAAATAAAGAGAGTTCACAGAAGTCATGCCCCTCCATGGGTGCTGAGGCAAAAACTCAAGCCCATGTATTGTATCTTGTAGGTTGCAGTCCTATCTCTATGCTACCCTGACTTTTCTGTTGTGCTTTCCCATCCATTGATGTGAAGTGCAATACATAACCCATTTTCTATTTTTGGCAAGTATCAGTGAAATAGGTGGCTTCAGCAAAAGAATCTCAAGTTTCAACCCTTGTTAAGTATACTGATTTTGCCACTTCAAACTGAAGTGCAAAAATGGCATTTGTCTTCAGGGGGTTCTTGATGGACAGTCTTCTTTTCTGGGGGAAGTTAGAGGAAAACAGATAGATTGTTTAACTGAAGGTAAGAGGATGGAATAGATGTTCATTTAATCTCTAGTCTAATCAGAGGTTTGCAAATATGGCACTAAGGCATGAGACTATGCCTTTAGTCAAGTCCCAGAAATAATAGCATCTTGTAGGACATAAGTAGAAAATATGAGAGCCAGCATCCATCCCTATGAACTTGGCTCACCCTAGTCTATATCCGTCACAGACAGAAGTAAAAGATGGCCAGCGAGGACTGGGCATGGCCATGTAAGGATGCCTCTCACAGTGATGTCGCCGTGTTGACTTTGCCATATTCAGGACCAGTCCTCAGTCTCACAGGCCTCTTCACTTTTAAAAACTGACTTTTTACCCACTGAAAGTGGATACACTTGTCAGGGGAAGACAGCCTACTCAGTCTAGGAAATGTTTATATATAAAACCTGAAAATTAGAATCCTATTTATTAACTTGTATTTAGGAATGTCCCTGTCTTGTGGACTATAATATTTAGGTTGACATATTCTCCCCCTATTGGTAGATATCCACGGGAAGCCATATATCAAAAGGTTGACTGTTGGGCATCAGATCAGATAAGGAGAAAGTAAGTGATTTTAACATTAAGTGGCATCAGGCAAAATTAGCTCCATGTCTTCCATGCCAGTGAAATCCTAGTATTGAGGGTCCACTGAGTAAGACTCGTCTCTCCTGGTTAAATCTGGTTGGACAATTAAACATTTGTCATTGCAATTCTTTCTCTCTATGCTTCCATTCTTGACTAGCTCCTCTCCTGATTAGAGATCATTTCTTAGGATTTGTTAATACCCTTATTTTCCCAGCAGTTAATTCTTACAGAATCGGGACCATTCTTTCTTTAAGGTACTTTTATATATATATTGGCTCTGATCCATTAGTATAGACTTTATATTCCATCTCTGATATAATTTCACTACTTTCAAATTCTTGAGCCATGACTCATTATTGCCAGCTCTACCCCCAACAGATACCAACAATGGTGTCCACATGCAGTAATTAATTCTTTGTGATGTGGTGAATGGTTTCAGTTTAACAAAACATTGTTTCATTAGAAACAATATCCCAAAGCAGCAATCCAAACCTTAATGCCTGCATTATCAGTTCTATTAATAATTTCTATTTTTATTTTTTATTTTTGGCTTAAAACAACAGAAATTCATTCTCTCACAGTTCTGGAGCCCAGAAGTCCATAATCAAAGTGCTGGCAGGGTTTGTTTCTTCTGGAGGCTCTGAGAGAGGATCTGTTCCATGCCTCTCTCCTAGCTTCTGGTGGCTACTAGTGATGTTTGGCACTCCTTGGCTTGTGGCTGTATCACTCTAATCTATGCCTCCATCTTCACATGACTTTTTTTCATGTGTGTGTCTGTGTCTTCACATGCACTTCTCTTTTAATTAAAGCAGTTGTAAGTTTAGAGAGCTAGCTTGCAGAAAGTACAGAGTTCCCATATCCCCACCTCCTGCAGGAAGTTTTCCTTATTAATATGTCGAATTAGTGTGGTACCTTTGTTACATTTGATGAAAAATATATATTCATAATTATGCTATTAACTTTAGCCCACTGTTTACATTAGGGTTCAAACTTTGCATTGTACAGTTCTATGTGTTTTTTTTTGTATGTGGTAACATATGCAATCTAAAATTTCCTTTCTTTAAAACTCTTTTCAAATATAAAATTCAGTAGTGTTAAATACATTCACAAAATTCTGCCTCCATTTTCATCATCCACTGCCAAAATTTTTCCATCACCCCAAACAGAAACTCTGTACCAATTAAACATTAATACCCTCTTCCCTATCTACACTGGCCCAGGAAACCTGTATTCTAGCTTCTAACTTTATGAATTTGCGTATTTTCCTTATTTCATTTAAGTGCAGTATTTGTCCTTTTTGATCTGCCTTATTTCACTCAACATGATGTCCATGTGGTACCTATGCAAAAGAACTTTATTCCTTTTTACAGCTGAATAATGTTCCCTTGTATCTAATACCATATTTGGTTTATCTATGCATCTGCTGATGGATACTTGGATTGCTTCTACCTTTTGGCAATTGTGAATAATACCACTATGAATATCAGTGTGAAAATATCTGTTTGAGTGTCTGATTTCAATTTTTTGGGGGTCTATACCTAGAAGTGGGATGATGGCCATATGACAGTTCTATACTTAATTTTCTGAGGCATCACCGAACTGTTTTACACATGTGAATGGTTGGCACCATTTCACATTTCCTCCAACTAAGTATAAGTGTTCCTGTTTTTTTCCATTCTCTTTAAAATTTTCTGTTTTATTAGTAGTTGCCATTTTAGTGGGATGTGAGATGTCATCTCACATAACATCTCATAAAGTGAGATGTTATCACATTATTGTGAGCTTGATTTGCATTTCCTTGATGGCTAATGACTTTGAGCATCTTTTCATATATTAATTGACCATTTGCATATCTTCTTTAGAAAAATGCCTACTCAAATATTTTTCTCATTTTAAAAATTGGGTTGTTTGCCTTTTTATTATTGAGTTGTAGGATTTATTTATGTATTCTGAATATTAAATCCTTATCAGATATAGGCTCTCAAAATATTTTCTCCTATTCTGTAAGTTGTCTTCCTTTTTTTTTTTACTACATGGGCAGGCTCTGGGAATTGAATCCGGGTCTCTGGCATGGCAGGTGAGAATTCTGCCACTGAGTCACCATTGCACTGCCCTGTAAGTTGTCTTTTTACTTTCTTGATAAAGTCCTTTGATGTACAAAAGTTTTTTTTAATATTATTTAAGTCCCGTTTATTTATTTTTTCCTCTTGTGCTTGTGCTCTTAATGTAAAGTATAAGAAACCACTGCCTAACAGAAGGCCTTGAAGATATTTCTCTGTGTTTTCTTCTAGGAGCTTTATAGTTTTGGTTCTTATATTTTGGACTTTGATCCATTTTGAGTTAATTTTTGTATATGGTGTGAGGTATGGGTATCCCTTCATTCTTTTGCATATGATAATCCAGTTCTCTGGGAACCATTTGTTAAAGAGACTATTCTTTCTTTACTGAGAGGACTTTGAAAAGATCAGTTGGCCAAAGGTTTGGGAGTTTATTTCTGAACTCTCAGTTCAACTCCATTGTCCATCTTTTGCAAGTACCATGCTATTTTGATTATTTTTGCTCTGTAATGAGTTTTATAATTCATAAGTGTGAGTCCTCCAACTTTGTTCTTTTTATTTGGGCCCCGTACCTTTCCATATGAATTTAATGATTAGCTTTTCCATTTCTGTAAAGAAGGCTGTTGGAATTTTTATTGTGATTGTGTTGAATCTATAAATTGTTTAGAATAGAACTGACATCTTAACTATATTTAATCTCCTAATCTATGAGCACAGACTATCCTTCCATTTTTTTAGTCTTAAATTTATTTCAGCAATGTTTTGTAGTTGTTTATATTTAAGTTTTTTACATCCTTGACTAAATTTATTTCTAGATATTTGATTCTTTTAGCTGACACTTTTAATTAATATTTAGTGTCCTCTTTTGTCTCTGGAAACAGTTTTGACTTAAAGCCTATTTTGTTTGCTATTAGTATAGCTACTTCAGCTCTCTTTTGGTACTATTTGTATTGAATAGTTTTTATCTACCTTTTTTCTTTCAACCTATTTGTATCCATCTAAAGTATGTCTATCTAAAGTATGTCTGTTGTCTGTTGTAAACAACATGAAGTTGGAGCATGCTTTTTATCCATTCTGCAATCTGTGTCTTTTGATTGGGGAGTTTAATCCATTTACATTGAGTGTAATAACTGATAAGACAAGACTTACTTCAACTATTTCATCCTTTGTTTCTTATGTATCTTATATCTTCTTTCATCCTCTTTTCTTTATTGCATCCTTCTTTTGCATGTATTGCTTCTTTTGTGATACGTGTTTGGGCCCTTTGTGTATATACTTTAAACTCTTTTTTTTTGTGGTTACCTTGGGATTTGTATTAAACAACCTATGTCTATAATGTGCTAGTTCGAGAAGATACCAACTTACCTTTTGCTCCTATAAGTATTTGCTCCTATAACTCCTCTGTTTCCCCTTTTTATGTTGTTTTTGACACATATTACTTTTTCATATTTTGCATGCCTATAATATGGAAATAAGATTATTTCTCATTCAATTGTATTTTTAGATCTCATAGGAAATAAAGAGTAGAATTACATATCGAGGTTATCACAACACTGGGTGTTGCATTTACCCATGTAATACTTTATTAGAAGTACTGGAGTACTCCTGTACTTATATAAAAGTACTGGTAATCTTTACTTCTTCCTACCACTCCAAGCTATTATCTCTGGCCTCTGCCCTTCCCTTTAACCTGAAGAAATCCCTTTAGCATTTCTTATAGGGTAGATCTGTTGGTGTTTAATTTTCTCAATTTTTGTTTATCTGTGACTGTCTTAAAATGTTCCTCATTTTTGAAAGATGGTTTTGCCAGATAAAGAATTTTTGGCTGGCAGTTCATCTTTCTCAGTACGTAAATATGTTATACCACTGCCTTTTTGTCTTCATGGTCTCTGATGAGAAATCAGCATTTAGTCTTAATGAGGAGCCCTTCAATATGATAAATTGCTTTTCTCTTGTTGCTTTCAGAATTCTCTCTCTATCTTTGATATTCAACACTTTGATTAGTCTGTATTTTGGATTAGGTCCATAAAATTTATTCTGTTTGGGGTTTGTTGCTCTTCTTGGACATGTACATTTATATCTTTCATAGATTTGGGAAATTTTGAGACATTATTCCTCAAATATTGTTTCTTTCCCTTTTCCTTTCTCTCTTTCTGGGCCTCTCTTATGCATATGGTGTATACTTCATGTTGTCCCTTAGGTCCCTTAGGCTCTGCTCACTTTTTTTGTTCTTTTCTCTATCTGCTCTTCCCACTGTATGATATCAATTATCCTGTTCTCTAGTTTGCCAATTGTTTCTTTTGTTTATTCAAATCTGCTGTTGCACACTTCTAGTGTATTTCTAATCTTCATTATTGTGTCTCCCTATAAGTTCTATATTCCTTTTTAAAATTTTCTAATTCTTCTTTTTGTTCATGCACCATCTACTTCTTAAATTATTTTTAATTATTTTTTTATGTTGTGCAGGGGGGTCACATTTCATTCTTTTCCATGTGAATAGCCTGTTATCACAGCTCCATTTGTTGAGTGTTTTTTATTTTTGTTTTTTGGAGTGCATAGGCTTGGAATCTCCCACATGGCAGGCAAGAATTCTGCCACTGAACTACCCATGCACCCTTGAATGTTTTTATTTTATTATTATTTTTTTTGGGGGGGTATGCTGTATGGCAGGGTCACATTTCATTATTTTTCCATGTGAGTATTGTGTTATCTAGCACCATTTAATGAATTTTTGTTTGTTTTTTTTGGGGAAGTGCATGGACCAGGAATTGAACCTGGGTATCCCATATGACAGGCAAGGATTCCACCACTGAACTACCCTTGCACCTCTCCCCCACCTCCTCCACTTATTTTTGTTTTTTGAAGTGCATGGGAAAATCCTTTTATTTTTTTGGTGCATGGGCCAGGAGCCAAATTCCATCATCTTCTTTATAACCTCTAGTTCTGTACGCATATTTGTTTTATTCCTACTCACATTTTCCTTTAGCTTCTTGAATTGATTCAGGAGATTTGACTGAACATCTTTGATTGGTTGTTCCAATGTTTGTATTTCCTCTGAAGTTTTTAATTTGTTCCTTTGAAAGGGCCATTTCTTCCTGTTTCTTTGTGTGGCTTTTGATATTCTGTTGATGTCTAGGCATTTGGTTGTTTCGTTTTGTGCTAACTCTGGAAGTCGGTTTCTCCCTCTTGCCTAGGATCTTAGTATAGATTGGCTGTGCATTAAGGCTCTTCTATACTTGGCTTAGTGATACCGAACCTTTAGAACAGTGCGTGATTAACAGTCTGGATTTTCTCAGGTCTTTCTGCATATGCCTCTTGCCCTGGGCATGTGCACTAACTTTTATGAGTATCCTTTTATGTGCAACTGTTGTCCCTCCAGGAAAAGGATTTCCTTCCTTTCTTTTCAGCGTATTGGGCTCTTTGTTCTTATGCAAGTTTTCCTTTCTAGTGACTATGATTTGCTCAACTCCTCTCCTGTACTCTGGGATACCCTTTTATTCCAGCTTTCAGCCCTGGGTTCACCTTGCCTTACAGTGGTTCAGTTTCCCCTTTGCCTGTGACTTTTATTCCTTTGGTAACTGCTGGATTAGGGATCCTGAACCATAGAGCCAGCTGGGATCAGTGCTCAAAAACACTCACATTTTTCATTTAGATGCACTGGCAATTAGGGATCAGGTTTTGGAGTGTGTATTGCTTGCCAGTAGTTCCTTTACAGGTTGCTGTGGTTTCTGGGAGACCACTTTATATGCACATGCTGACTACAAGGGCTGTCTTGGTCAATGTGGCCTGGGGTTCCTGTGTCTGAATGTGAGTGTGACTTTAAGTCACTACTGTGGGTGGATCTGTGGTCAGTGACCAGGGTAAGAGGTTCCTGGGCTGAAGCGCTGTACCATGTGTCTCTTAAACCATGCGATTGAACATAGTGTGTATGGGGGGGGGGGGGAGAGCCCAAAAAGGCAAGTCCACACCACCCTCCTACTTTTTTTTTTTTTTTTTTTTTAACATGAGCAGGCACTGGGAATCGAACCCGGGTCCTCTGGCATGGCAGGCAAGCATTCTTGTCTGCTGAGCTACCGTGGCCCACCCCACCCTCCTACTTTTTATTGGTGTTTTCTCCCCCTTGGATTTAGCATTTGTGGCATCTTTCTCCAGTTTCTGTTGTCATCCAGAGTTTCAAGTGATTTGAATCTGCCCTTTTATTTAACTGTCTCTAAGGGGAACATTTTTGGGGATGGTTGACCCCACCATCTTAACGATGTCACTGATTTCCATAATTTTTGCTGTGGTAATTTAGTCACATAAAGTTTTGTCTAGTACTTTGACGACTGACTTAAGAGACCACAGCTTTTCTGAGGCAGGTCAATGGGAACTGAATTAGAAAAGCATTCATTCACGGTCTACGCAGAGAGAGGGGTATGATGCTTCTTTCCTTCCACTGACGAAGTGTTCTGAGTTTGTCCATTTAGTGATTAGCTTATTTCTCAACAAGTGACATTTCTGGTCATCTTTCTCAGTATATTATCTGAAAATATACTCTCCAAAATAGTGTGAGCATGCTTGTGGGGTGAAGGTTACTTGGGAAAAAAAAAAGAAAAGGTAAGAATAGAAGTCAGACCTCATACCCAGTATCTAACCATCACTAACAGAATTTCCTCCAAATACCTAGGAAGCATTTAATTGAAACAGCTGTTTCACAGGGGTCTCATTCAGGAATGTCAGTATTACTTCATGAGAGGAAAGATTAATGAGAGTGATATATAACTTTTGGTTGTATGGGATGCTTTTGGCTAAGTCAGAGGCAAATTGAGATAAAACTAGGTCTAATGCATTAAAAGCTAAGCTGGGAATAAGAAAGTTGAAGTTATGGTGTTGGGAATTGGGAGAAGGTTGTAGGCACCATTCTCAGCCTCAGTTGTCATTTTAAAAATGTGTGCACATATTAGTCTTTTACCCATTTTTGTTCCAACCGCACTTATAGAACTGCTGAAAAATCACTTTCCTTCCTTGACTCTCAGTTAACCTATCAATAGTTAAGATGTTTGACTTTATATTTAGTAATCTGAATATTTGAATCTTTCTTCCATATGTAGAGTTCCAAAATGTAATTCCTTCTTATACCCACGTAGCAGGGAATCCAGTCCATCTTTGTATTAATTAGAACTGCTTTTGACTGCAAGTAATAGCAAATCTGACTGACAGTGACTTAAACATATAAATGATTATTTTTTTTTCACATAACATTAATTCTGAGGATAGGCAACTGCTGACTTCAGTTCAGTGGCTCAATTATGTCAGGGCTGCCACTTCTGCAGTTTTCTTATCTTTTCTACTTTGATGATGTTTCAGTTTGCTACTGTTGCTGGAATACAATATGCCAGAAATGGATTGGCTTTTATACAGGGGATTTATTAAGTTACAAGTTTATAGCTCTAAAGCCACAAATATGTCCAAATTAAGGCATCCAGAGAAAGATACTTTGACTCTGAAGAAAGGCCGATGTCTGTCACAAGGGAAGGCACGTGGGTGGCTTCTCCTGGTCCTTTGCTCTCAGGCTGCTTTGCTTCCAGCTTCTGATTCCAGAGACTTTCTATGTTGGTTCTCCAAGCATCTTCAAAAGTCTCAATTGGGTGTGTCATGTCTCCATGGAAACAACCTAATCAAAGGTTCCACCCTAAACAATAGGTTATGCCCATAGATTAGGATTAAAAGAAGTATATATATTTTAACAGTTCCAAACTAGCACAGGTGGTAAATTGACAGATCATAGTTTCAGGTAGCAAATCTGCTTTCAATGCTGCAATAAAAGTGGGGGAGAAGAGAGTACATGGCAACAGCTGTCTTATCCTTTCCCTCCTTTTTTAGCAAAACAAAATTTTCCATCAGTCTCCCTAAGGGACTCATGCTTTGGTCTCATTGGTCAGAACTGAGCCCCATGGCCAATCCTGGGCTCAAGGGATATTGGAAAAGTAAGTGCAGTAAAATTTTGCCATAATGCAATCAATGAGGTCAAAGTGCAACTGATAAAATATGTAGTTACATTGTTTGAAGTTTAACAAAAATAATATTTTCAGTCAATATGTACCATTTTGTAATAATGAAATGTTAAACTCAGCTGAGCTTCCACTGAACTGAGAAAGTCTCAATGTCACCTCCTAGCCCTGCCACTCCTTCTGAAGAAGAAAAGAATTTCACTCCACAGACAGGAGCTGAGTAGAACATGGGAACCAACCCTAGTTGTGACTTTGTGTTTTGTGGGGTGCCTTATAGTACCTCAAGCATTTACTCCACATTAGAGTTTAGCTTTCCTATGGAGGCAATCTAAGGAAGAAGGGCATGGATATTTGGTTATTTTATTCATAGTATCTGCCACAATTACCCATTAAGCTTCACATTTCATCTTTCCTCCCTTTTCAGAAATTCCTTTATGCGCACTCGTGGCCACTGTTGTTTATTTTATGTTCTTGGGCTTAAATCAGAAGTCAGAACCAGCCCTCTGAAGGCTGAAGAGGCCACAACTACCACCGCAAATAGATTGCTTTGGGATGGGATTCCACGGTGTTAGGCCATCGGATAGCTTTGCAGAGGTGCGTTTGGAGGGGTTTTGAACTCAGTGCTACTCTTTGAGGCTGCCCAATGAACAGATTAGTTTTCATCACACCATGGAACATTATGCAGCAGTGAAGATGAATAAACTACCTCCTCATGCAACAATGTGGATGAATGTTTATAAATAATACTGTATCAAAAATAAGTCCCAGAACACAACATATATGTGATGTACTATTTGCAAAATTCAAAACAAGTAAAATTAAATAACATTTTGTGCATATATATGTACCTGTATAATAAAACAATAATAAAGGAAGACAATAAGAAATAATAATACATGTAAAGTCAGGACACGTTGATTCTAAAGTGAAGGCAGGAAGACGGTGTGGTAGGTTGAATTATGAACTCCAACAACAGATATGTCTTTAATCTTTAATCTGTGTTCCTGTGGGTATTAAACTATTTTTAGAACTTTTTGAAGATGTGTTATCAATGAAGGTGTGGATTCATATGTGAATAAGATCTTCCAAGATCCTATTTAGTGTAGCGCAACTGAATCAGGGCGTACCTTAATCTCTATTCCTGGAGTCATTGATAAGCAGAGGAAATTTGGGCATGGTCAGTCAAAAAAAAAAGCCATCAGAAGAAAACCAAGGATATCAACATGTGACAAAACCAGAGTCACAAGCCAAGGACCCCCAGGGATTGGGACAAACCAGCACCAGAATACTACAGACCTCAGAGAGAAAGCATGATCGTGCCAACAACTTGATTTTAGACTTCTAGCCTTCAAAAACCATGAGACTATTGTTTAAACCAACCCATTGTGCAGTATCTGTCATAGCATCCTGGCAAACCAAGACAGATGGAATGAGGAGGAGCATGTTGGTAAATAGAAGTTACTGATATTAGGCTATAGTTCTTGGTTTGGGGTGAAGGGTTATGGGCATTCATTATGTTGTTAAAATAATTAAAAGAGAATTGAACTTGGACTAACAGACATCATTAACCAAGGACTAGAATTAATCTAATACTGTGAACCTGAGTTCCATAAAGTTAAAAAAAAAGAATGAAAGCCAGTTCAAACTTATTACACACTCATTCATGAAAGTCCTGGGCTTCATGTGTGACCAGATCTAGAACTTCAAACTGCTACTTGGAGTCAGTCCCTTTGTCCTTATTGGTTTAACTTCCTGGCACCTGAAGTTGGCCTCCAGCAGTGGTCTTTTGTAAGAGGCAAGCTTACACCCCAAGTTTAGACTCACTCAAAGGACGACTCAGGATGCTCAACACTCTGTTGATTCACTCCTCAGTCATTTCCGCAAAGTAGGAGACTGTCCCATGAAGGGCAGAGGAGAGATTAGGCCCAGTGCTGCCAGCTCACGGTCACAGAAACCCAGGGCCACACTGTTTCTTGCCAACCTAGTGCAGAGCTAGTCCTTGTGGTCATCGTGCTTCTAGAGACTCACTGCTCTTCTTGACGTTGGGCCTTTGTCAGATTTACTTATGCTAACCAGACATCCAGAGAAGTTTCTTTCACAATGGGGAGCAAGGGTTTGGGATGTAGTATTTTTATTCCATAAGGCCCTGGAATCCATATGCATTATCACTCTCCCCAGAGCGCTGCACAGATATTGGGACAGCCAGTCTTTGGGGACACATGGAAAAATGCAAGATTGTATCACACATTTTCTCCAGGGCTCTGAGTGCCCAGTTACCTTGCATTTACAAAGCACAGGAGGCCACTCAGCAAAACTTTTTCTGTAATAAAGAAAATCTTCCTTAAAGTGATATCCTGTCTCTAACCCTACAAAAAGAAATGTCTGGCATATTTTCTTGAGAAAAATGTAAAAAAAAAAAAAAAAATTGTTCACCTGATCAAGTACCCCCAAATACAGGTCAAATTAGGAGGCTATAAAAGTCTCTGTCTTGTTTTACAGTGTTTATTCTAGGTTACAGAAGACATTGTGGTCTTCACCTTGCTTTCTTGAAGCATTTGCTCTGTGGGAAGCCAGCTGCTATGTGGTGAGAACATTCAGGCAGCCCTATGGAGAGGCCCATGTGGTGAGGAATTGAGGTCTCCTGCCAATAACCAGATAGTAGAAAGTATTTGTGCTTCACTCATCTCTGCTGCTAGTATCACAGCACCTGACTTGATGAATTCTCTTTGAATGACTGACTAAAGAAATAATGAATTCCATTTCCTGACTTTAAAAAGTTGAGAATTCATTCTTGTCTCATATCCTTCAAGATTTAAGCACACTATGTTAGAGAATATAAGACAGGAGGGACCAGAGTGTTTTGACCTAGCAGACGAAAATTCTTAGAGATGCTTCCATCTGCATGGAAGCTGAAGGATGGATTCATAGAGGGGTAGATTATCAAGATTACTACTCCTCAATAACAGGGGGCCTTGTTAAATACACTCTGGTGAAATTGCACGATGTAATAATATGCAGCCACATAAAATACTGTTTTAGAACTATATTTTGTGACTTAGAAAGATGTTTATGATATTTTGAATAGAACAGAGCTTTATACATTAAGCAGGGTATTCATAAATGTTTGTTGAATAAATAGATTAATGAAGGCTTAGAACAGTATAATCTAATATAGTCATATTTTAATATAAAATATGACTATCTATGTATGCAAGGAGATGGAGAAAACTATATTTGTCATGATATTTCTCATGTAAAATACTCTGTTGTTTTTAGAAGCTGTTAAGCATGGGGTATAAAACTGGAGTTGTGGGTCTAAATGGTATTCATTAGCAAAAATTTATGGTCACTTCATGATTTTCTGAAGAGTGTGATTAACTAGTGGTGTTTTCATTTGGCTGAGCAATGAGAAAAAGGGCATATGCAAACTTTGAGGCAGAGCTGAATTGCTCTACAAATTAGAGCTGGCATTGTGAGACAAAGAAGAAATAAGTAAATCATGTTTATGTTATTTTAAATGTCCTTCCTGTGTAGAACTCTAAGGAGGAAAAACATCCTGGACCCGGAGTTGAACCCTTGCAATATAGACTGTGACAGTCATTAATTAACTGCATGACTTTAGCTAAGAGTTGTCTTCTCTCTAGGTCTCAGTTTCCTCATTTATAGAATGGGGGCATACAATTTTAAAGATTCTCACATATATCATTTGAAGTGTATGTTGATTTTTGTGGAAAAGACCAGTGACGTGATTGATGTGCATAAAATCCAGAGGATGTAATTTTTAAAGTTGAGATTCTATATCAAATGTTGGACTTCCTTTTTGTTTTGATAAGGATGGATTATCTTTGTTTTAAAAATAATTTTATTTTCTAAAAGATATTAAACTCTCATAAACAGTCTCCAATTAATGTGCTTCTCCATTTTAGAAGGAGACTATAAAGTTGCTTGTATGTTTTCTGAACAAGGAGAAGAAATCTCTCCTAGTTCTATCATCATCCTTAAGTGATAAAAATGTCAGCATTTTTAGGGTTTTCATAGGTTCCTCATATGTCATAAAAGAGGGAAAATTACAAGGAAAGCAACTTAGCACTTATCTTGCTGTCTCTTCTAAGTAATGCTTCTCACATTAAAAGGAGGTGAGTTTAAGATAATGTAAGTAAACTCTGTTTTTAAAGGCACATACTCCATTCAAAAGTTTTTGCATTTCCTAGGAGACACAACCCAAATTCTATAAGAAATCAAGTCTCATTTTAATCTATTGTTATCTATGTTTTGACTAATAGCTTTATTAACCAGGTCAACTAGCCACCATTTCTAGATCTGAATGTTTTTGCTTCTGGCTATTTCCAAAAAGTCAAATCTAGCCCCCCCCCCCAAAAGAGAACTATTTGAGCTGATTAAATATATTAAAAGAATTCATAACAGACTTTATGACCATTTCAAAAGTTTCACAAGTATTTTGAGAGATTGTATTATCATGGAACAGGGACTTCACTTGCTTTGTAGAATAGGCCACCTAGTAAATACTTCAAATGAATAAATGAACAAATGACAGCTTTGATAGAGACAATTTTAGTTTGTTTCTATAATTTGTTATATAGAAAGTTATGTAAATATATATAACTTGTTATAGATAAACATAGATATATACAAGCATGCTTATAAAACATCCACTTACAGCTCCTTGTAGTTAATCTTCACACATTGCTCTATCACATACCTCTTAAGAGCTTCTTCAGATGCTCTTGGAACTATCTACTTCAGGTCCCAGATGTCTCTGAGGCAACCATCTCTTTGTTTCTATTGAACTTCACATGTGTAATTTGAAGAACCTATTGTCTCCATCCCAGGAATTTTCTTTTGACGTTGCAATGTGGGACCTTGCAGTACTCTGCTTGGCACCCAGGCATGTGCAACTGGAATTGTGGAGAAATTACACCCTCTGGGGAGAGATTTTGATCAGGAAAAGATGAGGAAAATTTCCACTTTCCTCCTCACCCCCAACATGAACTGTCCTGAGATAGACTTTATTTAACCTCTTGGAAGATGGACCAGTGAGACTGAACCACCCTGAGAGATAGCCTGTTCAATATTGGTCCATATTGACCCTCTTTCTTTCCCTGCTGTACTCCCCAGTGTGCCTAACTGTAGGACTCAAGAGAATGCAGGATGGGACAATGGGCATCATTGGTACCTCGTGTGGATCCATGCCAGGAGAGGCCTTCCTAGTAACTTGGTCTTATGTCAGACCCTAAGGCTTCAGCACTCTCTTGGAGTGAATTCCAATAATGACTAAATTTCTTGCCACAGTATGTGGATTTAAGAAAATAAATAAATGGGCATTCATCACACACTTTGTTATTATAGATTGGGATTTGCACCTGTAACAAACCTTTTATCTAGAGTTGATTTAATTTTTTCCATGGACTAGCTACCCCAGATCTATACAAAGTCACTTCCACTGCTTTGTTCAAACTTTCCCTTCTAGCTTTACGTGAAGAGGTGAAGGTATTTAGGAAGGTGTTATCCAGCTCATCTCTACAATCTCAAAGAAAGCCACTTGAGCTGTTGAACTGTTTGCATTCTGATCATAAGGATTAAAGGTCAGCTTCAGAAAGTAAAGGTATAAAAAAGGATTAGCCAAGGCTGGTGACAGCCCAGTGAGGCAATAAGCATTGTTGGAGTTAATGTTGTGTTACTGCCACTGATGGCTGCAGGTGAGTCTTTGGGGGCTATCATGTTGAAGGTCATTCTGGGCAGAATAACTGGCATTTGGATGATTTTGTTTGTAATGAGTCATTTCTCAGAAAATGGCTTTATGCCACCATTTGCTATTATTTTGATGAACAAAAGCCAGGGATGGTGAAGGGCTGTGTGTATGGTGTAGTGTTTGCACGTGTGCATGCATTCTGGCTTGTCATAAACAAAAGCCAGTTATTTCCCAGGGGCCATAGGGTATCCTAAGTGTGCTGCTAAAATAGGCTTATAATTCTAAAGATAGTGGGTCCCATGAAGAAACAACAGAACCGGATTTGCTGGCTTTTCTGGCTGTAGTTGTTTTCAGGAAACCTAAGAAATTACATTGCTGTAGCTTGTGTTAAAATTCTAAATGATGAAAGCAATTGCCAAACCAAAATGGATACCTACTCCTTCTCTTTGTCAGGCATGACCCCTTTTGACAAAGTCTTATTACTCCTGGAGCCTATGCTAGTAAGGTAAGTCATTGTTGACCATCAACTCTGGAGGGGAGGGAACTGAGGGTGTTAAGTTTTAACACGTATCTGTACTGTACCGGGCATGATGTCAGGGATTTTGCATACATTATATTACTTAATCTTCATTACAACTCAGAGAAAGAAGACATATTTAATTGTCTTTGGATAGATGAAGAAACTAAGGCTGCAAAGCCTCACAGCTATTAAGTCAGTATTGTATCAGTTAGCTATTTCTGCATAACCAGCAGCTACAAAATCTCAATGGCATACAACAATAAGCATTCATTTCCCTCTTCCTTGTCTTTAAGGTGGTTTTGTTCCATGTGTCTCATTCTGAATCGCAGGCTGGAGGTGCATGTTACCCAAAGTATTTCTTATCCTGGTAATGGCAGAAGTTTAATAATAACCCAGTCACACAGCACATTTCAAGCTTCTGCTTGTATCACAACCACTAAAACCTCATTGCAAAAAGCAAGTCTCATGGTCAAGCCAAAAGAAGTAGGGAAGAACACTCTACTCAGCACATGGTCATGACAAAGATGTGAAAATATGATATTAATACAGGGAAGTGAAGAATTACTGATATCTGATATCAACTACCACAGTGAATATCAGAGGTAGCATTCCAGCATGGGTGTGCTTATTCCCAAGCTCAAGTTCTTTTGGCCATGCTGAGTGTGGTGAAAGAGACCTTCCTGCCCAATGCGAGTTCTCAGGATACCGAATGGGAATGATGTAGGAGGCCACATGGAGCACTGAAGTGCCATGCATTGCAGTCCAAGGCTCAGCCTTTATAAAACTCTTCTCATCTTCTTTCCTCTTCTCTCTATACTCATTCTCTCCATAATATTGTCTATTCCTATGGATTTAAATATCATCTGTGTGCTGATGAATCTCATCATTTATATCTCCTGTCTGGACTGCTCCCTTGAACTTCACATATACTCAGCATCTCTACTTGGATGCCCAATATGCATTTTCAGTTTAACATGGCCAAACTGAACTCCTAGTTGCCTCCCCCCAGATACTCCCCTGCTTGAAATACTTTTCCTCATTGCAAAAAGGGCATCCTTTTAGATGCCCAGACAGAAATCCTTGAAGAAAAATCCTTTCTTCTTCTTATACCTTATATCTGATCCACCAGTAAATACTTTCAGCTCCACCTTAATAATATTTCCAAAACCTAACCATGTCTCACCATCTCTACCACTGTGGCCTTGGTCCAAGTTCCCATCATTTGGTGGCTGCATGATATTAATAGATTCCCATCTGGACTTTCTGCTTCAGCCCTTTCCCTACATAACTATTTCCAACACAGCCATCAGAGTGATCCTTTAAAATGTAAGTCAGATCTTGTTATTCTTCTGTTCAAGCATTCCATGGCTTTATAGCTAATGGAGAGTAAAGGCCAACATTATTATAATGGCTTATTATTACCCCCTACCTTCATTTCTCTCCAACCTCATTTCCTACTAAGCAGTCCCTCTCTCACTCCTGTCTAGCCACGCCAGCCATCTGTCTGTTTTCTAACATACAGGCTTGCTCCCACACAGAATCTTAGTAATATTCTTCTCTCTGCCTGGAACCCCTCTCCCCAGATATCCCAAAGGTTTTGGTCAAATGTGTCCTTCTAAATAAGGTCTTCCCTGGCCATTCTATTTATTCTTATAATTCCCCCCCCCACCCCACATCCTGGCATTCCCTATTCCCCATCTCTGCTTTACTTGTTTCAAAGCACTTACCATCCTCTGCCCCACATTTTGATTTTTTTTAAATGGTCTATCTCCCTTCTCGAAGAAAAGTTCCATGATGACAAGAACTTTGGTCTGTTTTAGGTACTGCTGAATACCTTATACTCAGAATAATGCCTAGTGTATAGAGGTAGTTGACAAACACTGAATGAATAAGTGAATGCGTTGAAGGTAGTATTGGTGCTAACTCCACAAACACTTGAGGGTCGGAGGTTTTTACTACATGGATCTCAGGGCAGGGAACACTTCCAGTGTGTAGCAAATTGAGGCAAGCAAGACCCATGCTGTAGCCTAATGGGCTATGCAATAGACATTTTAGAGCATTGTTCAGATTTCCCTTCAAGACCAAGATACTCATTCCTCCAGCTGCCAGGAAGGTTGGATGCTGAGGATTTCACAGCCTAGTCCTTTCCCAGGAATTGCCCTACAGGTAGTTGTATCACTCAAAGTGATGCTTTCTTCTTGGGGGTAGCTAGCATTTGATAACTAGTCTATCCAGGGTTGCAAGGGCCTGGCCCTTTTGCCTCAATTAAGGACCATTTTGAAGGGTCATCCTAGCTTCACAGCTGCTTGTGGGATCTCATTCCCATTCAATTTTTTCCTCTGCTTAGCCCTTCTTCCCTCACTCCCCCCAAAAACTCCTGCATGCAAATCTCCATCTCAAGGTGTGTTTCCAGAGAACCCGGTCCAAGACAATCATCAATTCCCTTAAGCTTTTAGTTATACTTTCAAGCAATGTTCATTAAACATCTACTGCTTATTAGCACTGAGATAGGCTCTGGGGATATACCAGTGTTGATGGTAGATCTGGCCCATTTCTGCATGCTGTTAAAAATCTCGTTGGTGGATAACTTGGGAAAAGGAAATTACAGTGCCATGGGACAGGACATTGATGAGGTAAGCTTGGGATGCAGGGATTGTTCTTTACTGTAATACTGAAGTAGAGAATGTACGGACAATGGGGAGTGATAGGACATTCAGCTATAGAGTTAGGCAACAGTATAATCAAGAGTGAAATTGTGAGTCATGTGAAGATGCTTGGGCATAATCAGAGAACAAGGGGACTCTCAAAATTGTTTTACATGAAATGTAAGATATTGTGTTTTAGAAATGATCTGGGTGATAGAGAATAGATCAGCAGGACCAACTTATAACAAAATTCCTTAGGGTTCTTGGTTATTCACACAATGCTATTAATCAGATTGTTCTTTCTACAAATGCTGAAAGCTTTCTTTTTTTGGTACGTTATTTTTCCTCAACTCTGAACTTATGCCCATTTTTATCTGATTTCCTTTCCATTTAAGTTGTTAACACTTTAAAAATATGTTTGGCGCTTATGAGTAGAAAGAGAGTAAGTGGTTGCATGTGTGTCTTGAGGATGGAGGTAGGAATAAGCAGTACTCACACTGTGCGATTTGCTTTGGTTGATCGCCCAGAATATCTTGGGTCTTGATTCACATCTCATGGAATACTCACTTAATACATTATATTGTAGTAATTTGGGTGTGTAATCTGTTGCCTCTATTTTATTTTTAGGTTGTAAAAATAAAGAGGGCAGGGCTTGTGTCTTATACATTTCCCACTTCCCTGTGCACAGTGCAAAATCAAGACTTTACAAGATGTTCAGTTGATAGAATGAACGCATGTATCTCATTAGTGGCAATGGGAAGGAGTTACTTGAAAGTAGGAATGAAGAAGGAGTAAAGTCAAGCAATAAACAATAGCCAATGATGATTCTAATGCTGGTTTGCTCTCCATTTGCAATTCACCTGGGAAATCTGTGAAGGAGACAAAAATATTAAATGGTGCATATTACTCAGAACTTTCTTTCTCCACATATTGCCTCCTGCCATGAGTTGAAAAATTTTTAGATAGTCAGGGAGGAAGGGAGAAAAAAAAAATTGGTAGGAGAGAAGCATCCACAGTAATGAGTGGGTCTTTGGGGCTTAAAGATGGATGTAGAAGGTCATTAGGATCTTTTTGTGTCATAAAATGTAATATTCTTCTTTGATGCCTTTGAGAGTTTTCAGTAAATATTTAAATTACAATGCTTTTTGAATATTAGTTTTTAATTTTTTGTAGGATATTATGCTGAGGTGAGCATTAAGATGGCTCAGTTTTAATTATGTGTTAGACCAGGAAGCAGGTTTCTATGAGGCTGTCAGAAAACCCTTCTTAATACATGCAATGAGACACAGCCCTTATTCTTTGGGATTGTCTGTCACATGCAAAAAAAATTCATGGTCTTGTGGATAAAATTATTGATAATGGAGGCCACCAAAGCTGGATTTCTCAAATCATCTGAGAGACATGCTTGGTCCTATTACCAACACTTCAAGCAGAGCAGACCTGAATTCTTCTGGAACACTTCTCTTCCCAGTAGGGACCCTTTCACTTCATCCTACTTTCGCCATCCCTTTGTATGTTCAGCCCCATGCTAAATTCTAGGAAGAATCACAGTCTTAGGTTGCCAGGATATGAGGAGTTTCTGCCTAAAATGCTGATGCATTTGGCCATTCTGGCTGCTTGTCTGCCCTAGGTCCTTTAAGTAAGTTCTTACAATAAAGTTTCTGCTTTTCCCAGGATTCTCTGGATACCCTAGTTCTGAACTCTGGAGCTCTATCTTGCTCTCTGTACTTGAAATCCGCCTTAGTGATCTGTCAGGGGACCTTCCTGGCCCTCACCCAATTCTGGATTTTTTTCCTTTTCTGTTAGAGCAATTGCAGGTTTACAGAAAAATCATGCAGAAAGTACAGAGTTCCCATCTACACCCCTCCATAGCTTTCCTTATTATTAATATTTTGCATTAGTAAAACTTTGCTATAATTGATGAAACAATATTATTATAATTTTACTATTAACTATATTCCATAGTTTACATTAGGGTTCACTCAGCATATTGTACTGTTCTATGCATTAAAAAAAAATGGATAACATACATACTACCTAAAATTTCCCATTTTATCCACTTTAAAATATGCAATTTGATGGTGTTAATTACATTAACAATGCTGTGCCACCATCACCACTATCCATTACCAAAACTATTCCATCACTCCAAATAGAAACTGTACCAACTAGCCATTGACTTCCATTCCCCACCCACATCTGGCCGGTGGTTATCTGCACTCAGATTTCTAACTCTATGAATTAACATATTCTAATTATTTCACAGAAGAGAAGTCATACAATATTTGTCTTTTGATTCTGGCTTATTTCACTCAACATTATGTCTTGAACCCTAGATTAGTGCCTTTGTCACCCAATACCACCTGACTAACATCTCTAATGCAAATACAGAACAGAGACTGTACCAGCTAGCCATTAACTTCCCCTAATGAACCCTAATGTAAACTATGGAATACAGCTAATAGTAAAATTATAATAATATTGTTTCATCAATTATAACAAAGCTTTACTAATGCAAAATATTAATAATAGGGAAAGCTTGGAGGGGTGTAGATGGGAACTCTGTACTAGATGGGACCCTCTAGTATAGATCAGGCTCTGCCCAGGCCATCTTGTCCCACTATGGTTCACCTCGTCATGTAAACAAAAAAGTTGAAACATGATAACTTGAAATTTAAGTTTGTGGAACTCTTGGATATGTGTACTTAGGTACATTGTGCCAAAGAGAGGAAGAGGGCACATGGCTCCATTACCATCTCATTGGACGCTCTTTAGTCCCTTTGGTTTGCAATAAGTCCTTACCGAAGGGTTGCCTCTATCCTGCTTTCACAAGTTGTCAAATATTTACTTCACATCAGCGAAGCCAGGCACGAGGGGACTTATCGGAGTATGCTAACACTTACAGAGCCCTTATTATACAGCAGTTCTTGCCTCATTTATGTCCTTTATTTAATGTAACCCTCAGAACAGCCAGTGAGATAGACATTATCCCCATTTTATAGATGAATAATCATGGGTTCATCAGAAGCAGAATATGAGACTTTATAGAAGTTAGCTGAGATGGCTAACCAAGAAAGTACAACAGTGACTAAGTTTTGTCCTACTAATTGTTTGCATCATTCTCAATGTATCAAAATGCATGTGCCGAAGAAAACATCTGAGCAGGATCTCAGAGACCGGCTTTTATAATCACTTGAAGCTAAGGATGCAAAAACCGTGCCCACAGAGATTACTTGATTACTTCATTGGCAAAACAACAGAGTAGGAAAACTGAAGCCCAGATCTCCTGTTTTTAGATAGGGGATTGAATAAAAACAAGAGGAAGAAAGCTTATAATAATAAAACACCAAATTAAGGTGAAATCCGTTTACAGGATTTCATACTTTTTCAATTCTCTCCCTGGGTCTGCTTTTCTTTGATTCTATTTCTATTTTTATTCATGACAAAGTGCTTTCATACCTACTTACGCTGTGCTAAGGTCTGACAGAATGAGGGAAATCCATCTGGCCTGTGAAGACTTTAGGTTGCTGCTCTTGGCCCTTTGGAAATGGTCTTGCAAGGTCTGAAGGCTTTTCTCCATAGCTGCCTTTTTTTTAACTGTGTAATATAGAGACAAAGCAAAGAAAGAAAAAGCAAAAGTTTTCAAAGCATTCAACAAATAGTTATAGGACAGACCCCAGAGTTTGTCATGGGCTACCATATGATCCTCTCAGATTTTTCCTTCATAGCTGCTCTGGAATATAGGTGGCTAGAAGGAATAAATGTATATATTTTTTTATCATCACAATCGACTTTTTAAAATTTTTTTGTGAAAAATAACATATATACAAAAAAAGCAATGAATTTCAAAGCACAGCATCACAATTAATTGTAGAAAAGATTTCAGAATTTGGCAGGGGTTACAATTCCTCAGATTTAGGTTTTTACTTCTAGCTGCTCTAAGATACTGGAGACTGAAAGAGATATCATATTCGTTTGTCAATTCCTATCTTCTCTGTATAACTCCACCATCATCTTTGATCTTTCTCCCGCTCTTTAAGGGTATTGGGGCTATGGTCATTCTGACTTTTTCCTGTTGGAAGGGGCTGTCGGTAGTATGGGGTAGGGAGATGGAAGTAGGCATCCATCAATGCTTATAAATGCTTTGCCTATAAGCTTCTTTCATTCCATAGTTAGTGTTTTCAGATCTCACCATTAGAATCATAGTTCATCTCTTGGGAGGCAGGGAAGTCACAGAGCAAGTGTACACGGGCATGTGGGCACATGTACCTAGCGAGGCCCTTCCTGTGCTGGCCCACTCAGCTGACTGCAAGCTTTGTCCACCCCCCAAGACGTTAGCTGGTCAGCCACAAAAGCAATGGGAGACCCAGCAACTGGCAACATTCACAAGGTTCATTCTCAATTTCCTGTCCTCTCCTATCACAATGGTGAGGGGCTTTGATACATCACGAAGAATCCTTTCTCAGTCCAAATCCTCACTTTCTTGGACATTTACATTTTTTAAGACTTTCATTCTTGGTGGTGGAAAGGGAGATTTTCGTCAGGGTGTGTACTGGTTTGAAAGGATGTATGCCCTGTAGAAAAGCCATGTTTTAATCAAAATCCCATTTCCTATTCAATACTGTATGTTTGAAACTGTAATCAGATCATCTCCCTGGATGATGTGATTTAGTCAAGAGTGGTTGTTAAGCTGCATTAAGTGATGACATGTCTCCACCCATTTGGGTGGATCTTGATAAGTTTCTGGAATCCTATAAAAGAGGAAACATTCTGGAGAATGGAAGAGATTCAGAGAGAGCAGAGAATGCTGCAGCACCATGAAGCAGAGAGTCCACCAGCCAGTGACCTTTGGAAATGAAGAAGGAAAACGCCTCCCGGGGAGCTTCATGAAACCAGAAGCCAGGAGAGAAAGCTAGCAGATGACATCGTGTTCGCCATGTGCCCTTCCAGCCGAGAGAGAAGCCCTGACTGTGTTCGCCATGTGCCTTCTCACTTGAGAGAGAAGCCCTGAACTTCATCGGCTTTCTTGAGCCAAGGTATCTTTCCCTGGATGTCTTAGATTGGACATTTCTATAGACTTGTTTTAATTGGTACATTTTCTCAACCTTAGACTGTAAACTAGCAACTTATTAAATTGCCCTTTTAAAAAGCCACTCGTTTCTGGTATATTGCATTCCAGTAGCTAGCAAACTAGAACAGGGTGTATTAAGCAGTGGTCATTATTTGGAGGTCTGACCTTAGTGGTTGAGGAGGTTTGGGAAGGAAGCCCTGGGAATTGCTAGACCTGGAGGAAAGACTGTGCTTTTATTTTTGAATATTTGTAGAGGTAGCTCTTCCTCAGAGTTTTCTTTCCCTTCTGCTGCCCAAGTCTCAGAAGCTGAAGATACAGAGTCCATCCTCATGTCTCTCATGTTGGTTTTCTCGTCCCTTCCAGAAAATTCAATGGTCTAAACTTGTTTGCAGTTCTTTCAGTATCTGAAAGGCCCCCTTGGTGGTTTAGGGGATGGAGTGCCACAGCACTTTCAGGATTGGTTAGCCTTGGGAGATAATATACCAGACCCAGATCTTTTAAAACGCTAATATCCCTATGGGCCTGTGAGGGAGAGGAGGACATAGGGTCACAATGGAATGATGTGTAGTATGGATCCTGATGTTAATTACAGAATAACAAAGTGAGAAAAGAGAAAAATCTAGAACTTGGGTTGGCTGTGTATAAGAAATATTAATTACAGCTATTTATGTGAATTGCTTACCACTGATAGCTAATTGTCATGCAGCACTATAACAATTATGTGTATCATTAAATATATATCAGATTAGTTTTATTTCATTACAATAATGAACTCCAGAAACCAAGAATGCCAGGACTAGAAGGGACCTTAGAGAAGCATCTAATTCTACCACCTTACTTCACAGATGAGGACACTGAGGCCAGTCTGTGGCAGTTGCTCATGGCAACGCTGGGACTGGAACTTTCTAAGTTTGTGGCTTTTTTTGAATGAGGTCAGAGTCGGAAACCAGCAAAGACTACATCCCTCCCAAGCATTCAGTCTGCAGTAGTGCCTGCCCCAGGTCCTATCTCCGCACCCTGTTATCATGTTCAAAATGATCTTGCCTATCTGTGTGTACTGTTTTCACCGCTGTACTGCAAGCACAGAGTAGGAGTCCAATAAATATTTCTCAGATGGAATCAATGAATGAATCATTCATCAAGAGAAAACTTCTGGTGTAGGGATCACATTGAAAACTTGGGAAGCATGGCAAACCCAGGCCTGAAAGCTGATACTGAGGTCTTTCTAGTACCAGGTTGTTTTTTCTTTCTGCTTCCCATATTTGATCATAAGAATCATCCGAGACACTTGTTAAATACACAGATTCCAAGGCCATTCCCTTAGAAATTCAGGTTTAGTAGATCTGGGCTTGGTATTTTCTTTAACAAGCACTCCAGTTATTTATTATACTCAGTATAGTTAGAAAAATACTCATGAATATATCTGTCTCATCTGAGAACATGGCTGTTAGCTCACAACCCAAAAGAAACGAATCTCACTCCTGAGCATTTCTAGGGAGAAAATGCCATGTATAAAGACTATTTGGATTGTTTAGAGAATCTATTGGTGAAATAATGAGAAGCATCTGAGTAAAAAGAGGAAGAGGATTTTCTTTCTTCCTTTTTTTAAGGCAATTATGCCATCAGACTTGGTGCTAGGTGCCAGGGAAAAATAGTATCGAGGCATAAGCAGACAGCACATTGTCTGGTCTAGGGACATATGACAATTCTTTCCAGTCTTTCATTAAGTAGTCATTTACATACAGTAAAATTTACCCTGTTAAGTATATAGTTCTGAGTTTTGAAAAATGCAGTTCCACCACTCCAAAAATTCCCTCGTATCCTTTTATAGTCAAGTCTTCAGGAGACCAACTATCCTAGTTTTCCTGGTATTGAGGGGTTTCCAGGGATGTGAGACATTCAATGCTAAAACTGGGACAGTCCCAAGCAAACTGGGGTGGGCAATTGACTAAGTCAAACTCTTCCCCTACCCCAGACCTAGAAACTGCTACTATCTTTTTGGTCCTTATCATTTCACCTTTTTCAGTCTGGAATCATGCATTAGGGAGTCTTCTCAGTCTAATTTCCTTTATTTAGAATCATGACTCTGAGATTCATGCATGGTACTGCATGTGTCAACAGCTCGTGCTGAGTAGTCCTCCACTGTATGGATGCACCATGGTTATTTATCCATTTCCCAGGCAATTTTAATTCATCACAAAGAGTGTTAAGTTAGGCCTGAGCTGCCCCTATTATCTCCCTCTGTCTCTAGGGCAACTGTTTTAGGAAAAGAATGAGCCTTATCCATACAAACTTTCACAACCATCTTCTAGTCCGACAACTTAAGGTGCAAGTAAACCAGGTAGGTGAGGGGAGGGAGACAGGAGGTAACACAGCCATTGGCATGTATTGATTCCGAAGGATCTCAGTGTTTCAGCCTGGAAGTATAGTTCTGAAATAGCACAGGGCCAGGGAGAAAGGGAGGCAGGTGAAAGCTTGCAGCAGCATGGCAAATGAAGAAAATTCAGATCTGAGGCATCAGAGGAATGCCTACCCTCATTAAAAAAAAAGTGCCTAGGTTAACCAGATCAGATCTAGGTTTGTGAAACACCCAGGGAAAGCACCATTCGCTGTCAACTATATAGTGCTCTCTCATCTCCTTGGGAAGGTAGGAGCCTGAGTTGCTTCCCATGAATGAAAAATCAAGGTGTGTAAAGTAAAACGGTCTCGCCTTGACTCAAGAGGAAACCTTTAAACAGTGACAGCAAATCCAAACTCTTTCCCCCTTTCTTTTCTTCCCCCTCCCCCCCAAAATAGATAGCAAACCCCAGCCATGTTCAAAAACAATATGCATCTGCAGCTCTCCCTGTAGTCTTTCAAGCTCCTGACATTTTCTCCAGGTCAGAGACACTGCATGCAAATACCTGTCTATCTATTCATGTTCTGCCATTCAGGCAGTGAGGCAAAAAATCTGGACTCAATCCCTGCCTTGGGATAATTGCTTAGCAAACAGGATGCTCCTAATCCATTTTCATTATTAATACTCCAGTTAGGAGCCAGACTCTGTGTTTGGTTTCCCATAATGAGAGTTGCCTTACAATGGAGGTGATGAAATCTACGATTCAGCTCACAACATCAGGAGGAGGGAAAAAATCCCCTCCTGTGGCAGATTTAGATTCAAGGCATTTCTGCTCCTGGTAAAGCAGTGGGCTAGATGGGCCCACTATTGAAGAGCAGGACGTGTTGATTTTCCTGCTTGGGTGATTTTGTAAAAATGTCTTGCCTGCTCATTTGCTTATTGTACATTGTGGTTTCTTAATCTGGGTCCAATAGCTTCTTCGAAAGCTTCTGCCCCATACGATTGCACACCCAGGGAGCAGAACTGCTGGCACAAAGTAGAACAGAGTTTGAATGTGAGTGTCAAGCAGGGTTAATTCAGATATAACCAGCACAAACCTAGTGGCTGGCTCAACCACACAGCAGAGACCTGGTTAGTTTTTTAAGGTTATTTTTTTTTATAAATGCTTGAACTAGAGATGCTTCCTAAAGAGAGTTAAAAGACTTCTTGGTAAAATTATTCTCATTCTCCTACAACTTTTGTTCCATCTCAGTGGAAGGTGGCTTGCTATTAAAAGAAAAGATAATCCATTATCACTATGAGTCTTGAACTGCCAGAGGGAAGCCTACAGCTGACTGGAAGGAAAGGCTGATAACTTGCATTTAAAGGGGGAAAAAAATCAATTGCCAGTTGGTGTCCTGCCATCAGTCAGAAATATACCATGAATTTGTCCGTGGGCAGAGGGCCTGGGTCCCTTGGAGGATTTGCAGTGGGATTTGAAGGCTTCCTATTTACTTCTCCGTGATTAGTCTGAGCCCAGTTTGAATCTGCAGTGACTGAGTTGGTTATTTTTATCAAGCTCTTTGGTGACAGGTGTCCGTGTTACAAAAAAACAAATTGGCACTAATTGGGCACTCCTGTTGGCATCTTGGCAGGAAAAAGCAACAATTGCTTGATCTGGGGAAACTGCACATTAACAGGAAGGGGACACCTGTGCTGGACGTACCCAATCTGTTTTGTGGCTGTTGTTTGTTTCAGAAATTTGAGATATGCTAATTTTGAGCATTGCAATTTCCACCAGTATTTTCTCCACCCCAACACACACACACACACACACACACACACACACACAAATCCATGAGAGAATTCTGCAAAAAAAAAAAAAATGTGTACTGATGATAGGTCTGTGACTGTTTATCCAGGATCATCCATGAGAGAGGTTGACCAGTGATCCCACCACGATCAAGATAGAAGTTCTTGGTGGGGAGGGTCAGCATGTTTTTTTGTTCACCAGTGTACTTAGTAGCTGGTCTGACACACCATAGTTACTGAAGAAATAGTTGTTGAATGAATAAGCATTTGTTGAATGAGTGGATGAACAATGTCTCTTTCTCCAAATACTAAATCCATGACAATCCTTTCAAGTAGAATCCTAGGCACAGAGATAGACAGGACCTTAGCAATCGTCTGAAGAAATTGCCATCATTGTCTGGAAAAGGCACACTCAGGTCTTGGTAAGGTGAGTGGCCAGGCAGAGAGCAGAATCTGTGCTGCTATCTAAATGCTCCTTCTGAGAAAGAACGATTTGGGGACACGAAACAATGAACCATGAATAGAGAAACCTGATTTCTATGATTGGATTCTCTCCTGATGATGTGGCCTCAAGAAAATCACTCAACAATATTGTGTTTCATCTGTTTACAGTCTATTTGGGGAGTTAGACACGTAGCCAGGCAATTACAATAAAGAATGCTACGTTTGAGTAACAGGAGAACAACTGGGAACACAGGACAAAAAAAAAAAAAAAAAACCTAGCATCATTTGGGGGCATATTATCTTTCAGCTCTAAATTATCAATATATTGAATAAGAGCATGCAAGACTTGTGAGCCATGACCCTTCATTTAAGAAGTCTTTAGGGCCCACGTGATTTCAGGACTGGCTCACGCAGCTTACCCTAATGCTCCACCAGGGGGGAGTAGAGGTCAATTTGTTCTGTACCAGAGAAGGTGGAGTGATTTGTGTTTTGTAATTAAGGGGAGGTAGGAGAGAGGAGGCAAGACTTAGGCCAATGCAAATTTACGGTATCCTATCTTACTTACAGTCCCCTTGGTATTGGTGGCATTTATATAGAATGACCCAAGCTTTGAGTTGTCACTGTGAACCTGAAGCAACAACTTGCAATCTCCTGCCTATGTGGTCACCTTCCAGAAATAGAAGCCTAGAGAGGAAGGAAGACAACCAGGCTTCTTGGCTATGGATAAATTAAATATTCAGTTATCCATACCAAGGGACACAGTTTTAGGTAAGTTCCCCAGCCACCCAGAAACTATTCCCCCCAGATTCTCCTAGAGCAAGTAGCTAAACTGACAGAATTGGCTGCACTTATCCTTTAAACACAGATGCTTACAAACCTGCCCAAAAAAGTGGACAAAATGGAAAATAAGGATGTGGACTCATCAAAATGTTCTCTCTTAGCATTCTCTTTGAGAAGCTTCAAGGAAAGTATCTACGTTGGTTCAAGGAAAGGCTTAGTTTGGCCTACCTGGAATTAAAGAGGAGACATCTATGTTCAAAGATGAGAATTTCTGTCTCATAACTATAGTTAGTTGAGACTAACTATAGTGCTAATTTGCCAATCATCTATCTCATGATTTAAGGGCATTAGGAAATATCCTTAATATTTATATTAAAAGTTTCTGCAGGGCTTGGCAGAATGCACACACTTTAAAGGAGATGGGACCTTAGCAACTCACTCCAGCCTAGGAATTGATATTGTCTTTAGAAAGACCTTCCAATTACTGTGTTATATACTGACTCTTATTGCAGGTTGTGGCCACTGAGTAATTAAGGCAAAGGTAGAATGGCTCAGAAAAGGAAGCCCACTTCATTATACATAGCTGAAAGAGGAGAGTTCCCTGTATGTAAACTGTAGTCTAATAATAATATTAGATATTTATATATATAGTGCTCACTGTGTGTCAGTCTCTTTCTTAAGCACTTTATCTTGCCTCATTAAATCCTCATAATCCTATGAATTGGATTCTTTTATTATCTTGGTTTCACAGATAAAAAGACTGAGGTACAAGCTAATTAAGCAACTTGCCTGAGGTCACCCTACATGTAAAGAGCCACGATTCAAACTTAGCTAGTCTGGCTCTGGAGACCAGGGTGTTAGCAACTACACTGTTAGCAACCGTTGCAGGCAAAATATGTACAAGTTATTTTTAGACTGGAAAATAAGCCAAGAAGGAGCCTCAGGTGGGCTGAAGAGTTGATATGGTCCTTTTGACCTTGACGACAAAAGAAGAGGAGTGTCTGGTAGACCCATATCTGGCAGGCGGTAGGCTGTGTTCACCACGGGGAGAGAGACACTGGTACTGAAAAGGAAGTAGGCAGTTTGGCAAGGTGCCTGTAAAAATGTACTGACCCTTTTAGCCAGTGCAGTTATTGGGGATCAGAAGCTTGAATGTGGGAATCTGGCCGACTATGTTTCCTTGTGTTTATTTTGTTCCCTTATAATTCAGAATTAATATTTTGAATTATTGGAAGATTAGGTTTTTCAGTGGTGGCCTCTTTTACTTGGGCTAAAGGAAAGCAGAGGGCAAGGATTTTTTTATCTTCTCTCCTACACTTGGGTCCTGGAGTTTTACAGCAGACAATGTGGATGCCCCACCCTATATCTGCTAGGCTACTGTGGGAGACAGTTTCTGACATGCTGAGAGCTTCCCGTTACCTGCTTCTCACTTCTGCTCTGCTGAGACCTTTCTCTGACATCAAGGGAGTTTGCTCCACCCACTAGACTCAACCTGGGTAAGGAAGGGATTATATTTCTCCAGGGGTAACCCTGGACCAATGAGGTGTGGAAGCCAGCGGGTAGATGTCCCAACCTCTTCCTCCTTTAGGGTGGATTCTGAGCTGTGTTTCTGTTTGCTAGAGGTTTCCAGTAGGATCAAGCCTATAGCAGTAAATTACTTATCAACACACCCATTCATCAACTTTCCCTACCATATCTCTCCTTCCTAATCCCTTTCATACACTTTTTGGTACCATCTCCCCACTAAACTCCCTGCCACAAGTTCTTGTCTCATGCTCTGCTTTTTGGGGGAAGTCAAACCCCAATTTTGAAAAGGGGGTACATGCAGTCCTGGAGCTGGCTGTTATAGTACCAGGAAGGCTCAATATGAAAGACTCTCCAGGAGAAGGGAGGATGGGTGGAGGAGACTCTAAATCATACAAGTCACCCTCTCTACCTGAGGATTCTCCACCTAGAGCTTGTCAGATTTAGAAATCATGATATTTTTCCTTATCAAAAGGAGCCTTTACTTTCCTTTGACCCTCACCCCACTTTTTGGTGTTTCATTAAAGGAAACCATTCTGAAGCTGGAAGATTCCACAAAATATATTTTCATCAGGTGAGTAACTGAAGAGACCAGCTTCCTGAGAATACAAAGTCTATCCTTGCCTCATGGCACAGTGAGCCCAGCAACCAGAACTGAGATTGATAACCCACAGGGTGGAACACGTCCTCAAAGCTTCTGTTCCCTGTAGTTTGAAGACAAAATGAGACTCCTTAATCCAGCCACCTGGAATCGAAAAGGAACTCTAGGGCTTGTCTCAAGAAACAGACAAGAGGGTCATTACCTGCTCCTTCCCTTGTGTGGTGTTTATCAGTGGACGATCTCATTCATTGCCCTCCTGCACACGTGTCTACAGCATGGAGCCTAAAGCCCCTGGATGCTGGGGTTTCAGGAGCAAAAGAGGGGCCTATTGGAAGGGACAGAGTAGGCAATGGGGGGAAATATTTGGAAGTCACACATCGGATGAAGGATTGATATCCTGTATAAACAAATCATACAACTCAACACCAAAAGTACAAACAATTCAGTTATAAAACAGGCTTAAAGATATGACTAAGCATTTTTCTGAAAAGCAAATACAGATGTCGCAAAAGTCCATGAAGAGATGCTCATTCTATCTATAAGGGCAATGTAGATTAAGACTACAATGAGAAACATGTCGTCACCTAATCCAGTTTAACAACCACTCTTGACTAAATCACATCATCCAGGGAGATAATCTGATTACAGTTTCAAACATACAATATTGAATAGGGATTATTCTACCTTCATGAAATGGGATTTTGACTAAAACATGGCTTTTCTAGGGGGCATACTTCCTTTCAAACCAGCACAGCTGCTATTAAACAAACAGAAAACTACAACTACTGGAGAGGATGTAGATAAATTGGGACTTGTGCACTGCTGGTGGGAATGTGTAATGGTACAGTCACTTTGGAAGATGGTTTGGTGGTTCCTTAGGAAACTAAACATCAAGTTTCCCTATGACCCAACAATATCACTATTTGGTATATATTCAGAAGAACTGAAAGCAGTGACATGAACAGATATTTGCACACCAATGTTCACAGCAGCATTATTCACAATTGCCAAAAGATGGAAACAATCCAAGTGCCCATCAACAGATGAGTGGATTAACAAATTGTGGTATATACATTCGATGGATATTATGAAGCAGTAAGATGACATGATGTCCTGAAGCACATGACAAGATGGATAAGCCCTGAGGACACAATGTTGAGTGAAATAAGACAGACACAAAAGGATAGATACTATATGATTCCACTTTTATGACCATGGTAAAGGTAAAATAAGAGGCTTATAATACAGAATATAGGGGACCTTGAGATACACGGAAGCTAGAGATGGGTGAACAGTTAGTTAATGAGGTTGAACTTAAATGTAAGTTAATAGATAGAAGTGAAGGTGGCTCACTAGGGGGTCTGTGAGTAATATTACCATATTGAAGGTGAACATGACTGAAAGGTGTTGTATAGACCCATGTGTCCCACTGATTAGCACTACAAATATAAATTAGTTCTTGCAGGAACTACTGCAAAATATGACTCTTGTACAAAGAATGTATAAGTTCAGGGCATAGAGGAAAACAGCTGTTGCATGCTATGGGCTATGTTTAATAGGATAACATCAATGGTGCCACAGCAACACCAGGGGTAAATAATGGGGGGAAGGACGAGAGCTAAGGGGAGTTCAGATTTTTCTATTTGGTGAAGGTGTGTTTACTGGTTATCTTTCTTTTGGAGCAATGAAAGTATCTAAAATTGACAGTGATGATGGACTATTGTCTTTGGACATCATACATGAATCCCAATGAATGGAGGTAGCTGAAGGATGCACTGACTGAGAAGTAGATTGGCGAACATGGTGTATACATATAATCAAATATTGTGCTGCTACAAAAAGGAACGAAGTTGTGAGGCATCCAACATTGTGAATGAACCTGTGAGACATCTGGTGAATCAAAATAAGCCTGAAACAAAAGGGCAAATATTGTATAGATCCATTTACAAAATACGTACAAGAAAACGGGGGCCCAGATTGTAAGCTGTTATAGCAGTCACATTTAGTCTGGAGTGGTAATTGGGATTTCTGGATTTTGAGAAGTTGTTTTATATATGCATAACCTGGTATTTAGGGATAAGAATGAAGCCAATCAGGTGGGGATTAAGGTAATTCAGAATACAGGGGTAAGGAAGACATTGTCTATATTTTAGAACCTCATTTACTCTTTGAGACCAAAGGAAGAAAGGTTTATTTTGTCTAGAACCTAAATTTTCTGTAGCACATATTCCAGCTCAACCTGTCTGGATAGGTCATTTAAACAATCCAAACACAGGGATCCCAGAATAAGAATGAGGGCCTTTAATCCTGTATAGCTTAATGTAATGCCCAGTTATATCCTAGAATACATTAAGCAGATAATCAGAAAATATTGGCAAAGTATTTTGAGAGATGGGAGAAAAAATATGGAACTATTAAACTTTACCACCAGGGATATCCCTGATACTGTGTCAATATTACGGACACCCAAATCAATAGGCCAAGCCCTTGATCTTGAGGTTTACTCTTTGAAGCTTATGTAAGTAGTGGAGAAGCTTAACCTATATATAGTTATGTATAAGAGTTAATTCTGGGGGAACTCTTTTGTTGCTCAGATGTGGACTTTCTCTAAGCCCAACACTGCAAGTGAAACCATTGTCTACCCCCTACGTGGGACCTAACATCAAGGGATGAAAATCTCCCTAGCGACATGGGACATGACCCCTAGGGATGAGTCTGGCCCTAATACTGTGGAATCAACAATGTCATTCTGACCAAAAGAGTGAAAATTAAGGTATCACTAGCTGAGAGAGTTCAAATAGAGGTGAGAGGCTACACTGGAGGTCACTCTTTTGTATTCCTCAGTTAGACATCCTGTCACAACTTGCCAAACCCCAACCAAAACTATTCCTGCCAATTCTAAAGAATACTGTTCTAGTTTGCTAGCTGCCAGAATGCAATATACCAGAAATAGAATGACTTTTAAAAAGGAGAATTTAATAAGTTGCTAGTTTACAGTTCCAAGGCTGACAAAATGTCCCAATTAAAACAAGTCTATAGAAGTGTCCAACCAAAGGCATCCAGGGAAAGATACCTTGATTCAACAAGGCCAATGAAGTTCAGAGTCTCTCTCTCAAGTAAGAAGGCACATGGTGGACACAGTCACAGTTCCTCTTTCATCTGGAAAGGCACATGGTGAACATCGTCAGGGTTCCTCTCTCATCTGGAAAGGCACATGGCGGACATGGCATCATCTGCTAGCTTCTTCTTCTGGCTTCCAGTTTCATGAAGCACCCCGGGAGGCATTTTCCTTCTTCATCTCAAAAGTTTGCTGGCTCATGGACTCTCTGCTTCATGGTGCTGCAGCATTCTCTGCTCTCTCTGAAGCGCCTATCTCCAAAATGTTTCCTCCTTTATAGGACTTCAGAAACTAATCAAGACCCACCCAAATGGGTGGAGACATGTCATCATCTAATCCAGTTTAACAACCACTCTGGATTACATCACATCTCCAGGGAGATGATCTAATTACAGTTTCAAATATACAATGCTGAATAGGGATTAGAAGAAATGGCTGCCTTTACAAAATGGGACTAGGATTAAAACATGGCTTTTCTAGGGGACACACATCCTTTCAAACCAGCACAAATACCAAAGGTATTATATAAGATTCTACAAAGTTTCCAAGCACTAGGGTAAGTCTCCAAAACCTACAACCTCCAGATGGGTTCCTGGACCAGATAAGTCCTGAAATGAAGAGGAGACTTCATTTCCAGAACATCAACTAGTTCCATCCCCCTATTCCATATTATCGACAGCCCCTTCCAACATGAAAAAGTTAGAACAGTCATAGCCCAAATACCCCTAAAGAGTGGGAGAAAGATCAAAGGTGATGGTGGATTTATACAGAGAAGGTTGGGATTAACAAATAGTTTGAGTGCTAAATAATTATACTTTTATTTCTTTTAGTCTCCAGTACCTTAGAGCAGCTAGAAATAAAAACCTAAAATTGCGGAATTGTAACCTACACCAAAGTATGAAATCTGTTCTACAACTAATTGTTGTGATTTACTTTGAAATGTATTGCTTTTATGTATATATGTTATTTAAAAAGAAGGAGGAGTATAACAGAGAAGATAGGATTTAACAAACGAGTACGACTGCTGAATCATTGTACTGATATTTCTCCAGTGTCTTGGAGAAGCTAGAAGAAAAAAACAAAAAATCATGGAACTGTAACCCACAGCAAACTATAAAATCTGTTCTATAACTACTTGTTATAATGTACTTGGAAATCTATTGTATATATGTTATATTCCACAATAAAAAAAGTTTTTTTAAAAAAAGATTCTGTTAAGGTTCCATGCACTAGGGTATCTTTCCTGAAACCTACAACCTTCAGATGGGTCCCTGGACCAGTTAAGACCTGAAATACAGAGGGGCCAGCCTTTCCAGAACATCAGCTATTTCCATCCCCCTATATTATTGACAGCCTCTTCAAACATGAAATGTTAGAATGGCCATAGCCCAAATACCCTTAAAGAGTGGGAGAAAGATCAAAGGTGTTGGTGGAGTTATACAGAGAATGTAGGGTTTAACAAATGAGTATGATTACTGAATCAATATACTGATATTTCTTTTAGTCTCCAATATCTTAGAGCAGCTGGAAGTAAAAACCTAAAATTGTAGAACTATAACCCATACCAAACTCTGAAATCTATTCTACAACTAATTGTTGTGATGTGCTTTGAAATTTACTGCTTTTTTGTATATATGTTATTTTTCACATAAAAGGAAAAAAAGTCGATTGTCATCACAATTGACAATAAGTGCACAGCTACATGATGATATTGTAAACCACTGCTTGTACACTTTGGACGATTACATGGTATGTGAATATATAATATATATCAATAAAAAATAAATAATTAAAAAAGAGAATGTATAAATAATATCATAATATTCATCAAATAATACCAACCAACAGGAAAAATGAATGAATAAAACTAAGTGTACCAAAAGAGATTTAATCCAACATTAACAACAGCAACAACAAAAAGTAAGTTGAGAGAAAGTGACAGAGTAGGGAGGAAGATGGTGGTAACTCACTGGGTTTTCAGAGGAGCAATTTTTCCAGTTTTCTGTGTGAGACTCTAGTCAAATAAAATATGACATCCTTATAAAGAAGACAGCCTTTGTGCGCTTAAAGTGTCTAGAGCGCCGGTATTTTGTATCCAAGCTTTAATGTCTAGAACACAGGGAGCTTTCTATGCCATTAGTACACAATTGATTATATTGTTTGGTTCCAGGAACCACATTTTGACAAACTGGAGAGTGATCCAAAGACTAGACACTATGGCACATGAGTATAAAGTAATACGCTGGGGCTTTTTATCTGAGGGTTGTAATTATACCTTTTTTTCCATTTAAGTTTGGAGGCAAATGAGAAATTCAAACAGAAGAGCTCAAACTATCATCTTGATACTTGGCAAAACTGGTTTCATGGACATGGCTTGGATCTACTGCGTCTAGATTTGGGGAGCTGCTGCTTGAAAAGACTGAACTTCCAAAAGAGACATTGACCTAACTCACTTCAAGGAGCATCTGAGGACTGCCTTGTACCTGTTGAACACAGAGCAAGGATGAGAGATGGTCTTCCAAGCAGGCCTCTAGAAGACAACACTGGACTTTGCCCCAGGTCTTCCCAACACATGGAAGGAGGAGCAGAGGTGAATGCAGCCACCTCTCCACAGGTTAACCAGGATAGTCAACCAGAGTCTCAGGATCATAAGTTCAGAACTTTCAACAATCTTACCAATTAGCAAAGGCACTCCTGAGGTGTTGGGAAGAAAAGCAGGGGACGGGTGAAACATTGTGTCCCACTGCTTGTGGAGGGTGGAAATTCTTTTCCTGTGGGGCAGGACAGAAACACGGCAGAAGGAGAAAGCAGTTTTCTCAATAAAATATGTTTCTCTCAGGGAAGAAAAAACTTAGAAGAAGATGTGACATTTATCTTTAAATATCTGAAGGCCTATCACGGTAAGGGCATAGTGGGCTCAGTTGCCAAAGTAGGGAAAAAAAGCAAAACATTTTATTCGTTCTCATTATTAGAGCAATTTTTTTAAAAGGCAATTTTAGTCACTGAAAGAGTTCAACCACAGATTTGGGGTATTTGTGGAAAATATCTGGAACTTATTTGGAGTTTGGAAAAATCGATGATTTTTCTAAACTCCGCGAATCTTTCTTTGAAGGGCCATGCAGGTCGATACAGATTTGTCTTTTGAACAGAATGGATCATAATTGTTCTAAGCACAGACCACTGTTGAATATATATATCCATATGCATATTATATATATATATATATATATATATATATGTATGATGGGAACACAGAAATAGAATAACAAGAGGCTGGATTAGATCACAGCAAATGGCTTCTTCTATCTTCCTACCATATCTTCATTTATATACATCTGCTACCCAATGAAATGATAAGAACCTCAAGTTTAGGACATATTTTTCTTAGGGCAAATACTCTAAGGCAAGAAGAATAAGACAGCTAAAAATCCCTGACAATCCATATTTTGACAATCTGCCTAAAAGCAGGTGTAAAATAAGTATGAACAGATACCTCATTCCCATAACATTTACGCACTCTCTCTGGGAAAACACCAAATGGTTCACTATATTCTTTGACACATCTGCTTTCCTGGGCTGAAGAGTCTTGGGACTAAGTTGATAAGCCCATAGTCGTATTGGGAGACACCAGGAAAAGCCCCTGTTGAATATAGCTCATCTTATCCACTGCCTGCAAATTCTTCCATGAGAAGGATTACGTACTCCAATTGAAATGAAAATATTCCTGGGAGGACAAATATCAGAAGTCTGAGGAAACAATCTATTTGTAGGATTTACTGTAAATGACCCTTAAAATGGGCCCTATAAGGGTGTCAAAGACACTCACATTATTATTTTACTAAAATTAAACTCTAATAATGAATTAAATCACAGGAGCTGAAATTCAGGGCACTTACCCAGGAGTAGAATTCAAGTTTTTCTCTAAGAAAATGTGAGAAAAAAGCTTACATGTTCCTTATTAAGTAATCTTTTTCTTTATCTTCTAGCATATCTAAGCATCATTTATCATTTAAAAATTCTTCTTTCTTTTCTCCATTTTTTTCCACATTGAATAGGTTTTTTGGCTTTGAGTTCACTGAAAAAGAGACCAAGTCTTGTAATTTGAACATGAACTTTCAAGTTGGCCTGAATTTGTTCTGAATCTCACTTTGACATTTTGAAGCTCACTTTTTTCCTCATAGGAGGACCTGATAAACCATTTCATGTCACTATCCAACCCCATATTAGTACAGTACCAGGATTCTCCATAAGATACTAGATTCTCCATAAAAGTTTGTGTTGGATGATTGACAACTTAATTGACAGTAAAAAGAGCTAATCTCAGACATTGGGAGAGGGACAAGGAGAAGAAAGTAAAGGACAAGATATTTTCTGCATCTGCCTTGCCTGCGAATTGACATGAAGGGGCCCTGAAGTCCAAACTGAGCTGTAAGTTTTGTTTTTATCCCCCAAACTGAGACAGCTGGGTAAAATAATAATATGCTTATAAAAGAAAAGAGGCATTTCTGGTCTTTCTCCAAAGAGCTTCTGTTTTGTAGGGTTAACAGATCCAAAAATGTTTTTCTTGTCTGCACAATAAATGATTGAGTGATATTAGTATTTGAGCTAAATGTGAAACGTACCCCAGAGAACACGTCAGTCCACCCTTAATGGAATTCTAAACTTCTTGATGGCAACTTATTCTGTCCTATGTCTCTGTCCTATGTCCTACTTCTTCCAGTATTAGAAAAAACAATTCCAAATGGCCTAAACAAGGGGGGAAATTTATCGTCTCACTTAACATGAGTCCCATAATATGGAGACTTCAGATTTGGCATATCAGTAGCCCAGCAATGCTATCAAGCATTCACACTCTTCCTTCTTTCTCCTTTGCCATTTTTAGCATGTTGGCTTGTCCTTAGGTCGATTGTCCCTTTTGCAGGTTGGTTGCTGTGCTTTCAGAGGTCACTATGTTGAACTAGCCCAACACATAAGCGGTCAAAATGTGACTGATTTTCGTTCCCCACGGCCCCTTTGAATTTTATAATGTGTGTACAATCTTTCCCTGTTTCTAGAGGAAAGCTCCATTAGGTGCACAGATCTACTCACTCTTAGTTAACAGCTAAGTCTACAATCTCATTAAACTGAAAACACAATTTCAATTTGATAATAAGGATGTTGAGGGATGACATTATTTAAAACTTGAGACTTGATATGACATCAGATTTTCTACTCTCCCCCACCTCGTGCCTGCTACAGTGTGGGAGCCTGTAGTTGAGAAAAGGCAGTGCAGTGCCAAGGGAGGTGGGGCATGGTGGCAGTAGCCCCTGGGGAGGAGTTTTTTATAACTGACATTTGTTAGAATTATTGGGTGCCTGGAGATAATGAAAAGCAGACTAACTTTTAGTCAGTATTAATATTGTTCTAAAATTCTCTTAAGACAATGCATCCCCTCATTGCCTGCTTTTGGGCTGGGTTGCTCCCACTGTGACCTCTTAATACACTGCTGGGAAAGGGCGTCTTAGCATGCTTCTTACTTGCCAGCCAGGGGAATAGATTACAGAGGAATCACAGAAGAATAGGAAAGGTCTTTCAACTATTTATGCATTTTTCTGTTTGTTTATGCATCTATCCATTGTTCCTAACTATTTATTATTGTGTTTTAAAACTGACTCACCTGGGGCACTTTCATGGGCTCACAGGACATTCCCATCCATGGAGGCCATTCTCCTGCAGGTTCCTTAATGTGGGTGGGTGCATGTCTTTTCTGCATGGTCGCTTATGACTCCTTCCTCGTCCCTCAAGAAACTAAGGTTTGCCGCTAGGTTATAGGGGTCCCTCTGTCGCTCAAGGTGACCCTCAGATGACCACGCATTGTGAGCTCCTTTGCATGGCAAGCCTAGTACTTAGGAATCAAGTATCTTTCACTCTAACCAACCCTGGGAGTACAACTGCATCTGAACGGGCTGGCTCTCTCCTGGCTCCTCCACCGGAGCTATTAGTCCTGCTCATGTCCTCTAGGAAAGAGGCAAACTGGGCTCTCCAAGTTCTCCAAGTACAGGTAGCATGGAGGAAGCCCAGTCTTTCCTGACTTGAGGCAAAATACCCCTCCATGTTTCCCTGGGGGTGAGGGTGGGGGATGATGGGCATGTTGGCTTGTCCTTAGGTCGATTGTCCCTTTTGCAGGTTGGTTGCTGTGCTTTCAGAGGTCACTATGTTGAACTAGCCCAACACATAAGCGGTCAAAATGTGACTGATTTTCGTTCCCCACGGCCCCTTTGAATTTTATAATGTGTGTACAATCTTTCCCTGTTTCTAGAGGAAAGTTCCATTAGGTGCACAGATCTACTCACTCTTAGTTAACAGCTAAGTGAGGGTGGGGGATGGTGGGCACTGGACGGGGACAGCTGTCTCTAATGACATATTGCCTCCAGATCCTTCTCTTCCCTCTACACACTTACCCCTTTTAATATATCTGAAAAGGCTGAGAGGGTCCAAGAGTTGTGGGGCTGTTTTACTCAATGTCCTCTGGAAATGCGCACAAGGGGTGTTCAGTTCATTTACACAGTGTATCTGCTTTCTATTGATTGTTTTTTTCCTTTTGTATCTGCTTTGTATGTACTCACAACTGAGGCAGGGACAGCCTGATCTTCATATCCTGCCACATAGACTTGACAACATCCAACAGAACAGGATACACTCTTCCTATGTGTCCAGAAACCCCTCTCCAGTCATCCCTAGACCTTTCTTCATTTTCCACTGCTCACACTTGGGTCACAGGGGCTCTCCTAAACAAGTAACTGGTCAGGGGGATGGTAATAGCAATGTGGCTCAGACTAGTCCACTTTTATTCCTGAGGAGGGAGTAAGTTCACTTCCCAGAGCACATAGTCAGGGAGAGAATGGCAGACCCATGACCAAATTCAGAGACTAGGTACCCAATGGTGTCCGCTGATTGGGCAGGTGGTATCTCTCAAATAATAATGACTTTGGAAAGCTCCAAGTCAAGAGATACCTGCCAATAAATTCAATCTACCTTAAAAATCATTAAGCTTTGGAGGTGAAGGACAGGTATGGACAAAATATGGCTGGGGCAAAGCAGCTGGCTGGAATCAGGATGAAGACGAGCTGGTGGTGAATGGAGCCTGGGAAACAAGGTCTTTGGGGCTGACAGTATCCTGATGATTTCTTGCCTGCTAGCAGACTCAGGCAAAGATTCATTTCTCTGTGGGCTCTTCCTTTCCTGCAGGATTCAATCCTGCTCAAATTTGGTCAGGCATTAAAGACCGCACTTTGACCTGCTGGAGTGTGCTTTTCCTTCCATTGCTTCTGTGGACAGTCCAAGGCCCCCCAGATGAGCCTAGTGGACTTTTGCTCTATTTCTTCCTTGGGGAGGGCCCTGATGAATGCACACTGCTACCCAGCGTTGCTCCAAGGCCCTTCTGCCGGGCCCCCTTTCTGCTCTGACCTGTGAGATCTTGCAGTCTGTTTTCCACTGTCAATCATGCTGAATCGTGTCAAATTATGCAGTGCTACACTCAGCCACAAGAGTCGGGTTGAGACCTACAAATTCATTTTCACATGTGACTTAAGCCAAGATCTTTTTCTCGGGTCTGCAGTGGTGTTGAAAAGAAATGGGATGCTAAGGGCCAAACAACTGATATGAGGGTAAAACCATGCCCCTTTCTCGAAGCCCTGTAGTGCCACCACCACTGTGCTCCTCAGTCTAGCTCGGCTTTCCTTTGCTCCTTCACTATCAGTTTCTAAAATACCCCACCTTTCCAGGGATGGGACAACTAACGTTTCATTTGTGAATTTCTATTTCTTTGTTTTGTTTGGAACATGATGTATGTTATCTCAATATCTTCTTCCCAGGGGCTTGATTTAAAATCTGGGTTATTAGGAATTCTAAAATACGTCAAGTTCCCTGCAGAATTAATTATGGTTTTTCAAAAAAGCACCATTTGATAGGGCAAGAGATGCAGTATGGATAAATACAGAAGGTGTTAAGAAACACACCTACCATAGTTTATGTGTGTGCATATGTGGTAATGTACTTCTGTATGCATGTATAGTTTATACAGAGATACACAAGCATTTTATGTTTCTAGATATGTGCTATATCTAATCCAGGATGAAGAGGCAACAATAGGAAGACAACTCTCAGGTGTTGAAAGCTTTCACAGCTGCATTCCATGAGCTTATTTGCTATGAGCCCTGATGATGTTACTTTTTTTCCTGACAGGGGCGGGAGTGGGCTCAGAGGCAGAGGGAGGTAAAAACAGGACTTGTTTACTCCTGCAACTTGCTGTTCACTGATTTACACCTGCAAGCATAAAGCTCTTGAAGTTAGGGTTCTTATCTTGGCAGTTTCCTGCCAAATTCTAGATTCATTTCTTCCATGGAGAGCAAGGCAATTACCACCCGTCTCTGAGGCACCCCAAAGTAGATTTCTTTGTGGAAGTCAAGAAGCTGATTACCATGTGTTCTTAGCCGTGGTTTTCTGCATGGTAAAATGCTCCTCTCTCTACAAAGTTCTTAGATTTGGGGGCTTTCAACATTTACACTATCCCATATGCAATTTACACATTCTCGCAGCCAGTAATGGTGCATACTAATACTTATATAGTGCTTCTCATATGTTTACAGGCTGTACTTAGTGATTTCCATATATCGATTTAATCATGCTCTCCATTTTACAGATGTGGAAATGGAGGCATGGAGAGGGTAAGTAACTGCTTGGGGTCCAATACCTGGTAAGAGGTGGACCCAGAGTTTGAACTCAGGCAAGGTGGTTCCAAGTCCATCCCATAGGAACGCTGCCATGCTGTTCTCATTTCGCATTTAGACATATTAAGGGGCAAGACGTCCCTAGAGAGACTGACACTTGCTGGATGCTTCTATGAATGAGAAGATGGGGAACCAGAGAAAAGGCAGCATAGGGGTGTTCAGCCCACTCTCACTGCCTGTCTGCTCTATATCATACCATGTCTTAGTGACAACCGAGGCAAGGGCAGTCTTATCTTAACATTCTGTTGCCACACAGACATGACAACATTCCATAGGAGGACAGAAGACACCCTTCCTATCTAGCTGGAAGCCCCTTCCCTGTCACCCAGGGCACGGGTGAATGGTGCATAGAGTCATTATTCTGGAATGGGATCACTTGCCTTGAGTTGCTCAATCTTTAGCACTGGTTCTTGTTATCAAGCCTTGTTTATATGTAAAATATCTCTCTGTAATAGTTGTTGTTGAGGTATATTTGAGTGACGGGTGGAGGCAGAGAATTATTGTAAGATATATTATAAAAGAAGGAAGATTAGATTTTTCCCCCTCCAGGTGTCTGGTAGACCATTCTAACCTTACCTCTTCCTCTGTTTCAAAGTCTTCCTGTCAGTCAGCCAAACACAAACACACCTCCCTCTGGTCTCTGAATGTGTCCTACCTTGTTTACATGCACCCACTTACGTGCCCCCCTCAAACCTGGAACTGTGTTCTCATTCTCTCTTTCAGAGGAAATCTTCCACAGTGTTTAGGACCTACTTAAGGTCCACATGTCTTGCCCAAGCACTTGTTTCTAACAGTGTTCATAAGTGGATGAGACTTGTCAGAATAGGCAGTGTGTGTGATTAGGCCTAGAGATGTACCTGTGGACCAGAGAGCAGTGTCTATGCAGACTATGGACTCAGTAGCTTCTCAGTGTGAGAAGGCTCTCAGAGTTATCCCAGAACTGAGCCTGATGACATCAAGTCTGTCTGGTGTTATCAAGTGATGCCCATTTTAGAGGCAGAGGGTCACACAACCAGGTGTGGTCAACCAAACGGTGGGGGGAGGCATCAGAAGTCTTCTGCTGAAGACCCATGTCTTAGTTTTAAGCTGCTATGACAAATGACACATAATGGGTTAGCTCAATAACAGGAATCTATTGGCTGGTGGTTTCAGAGCCTGCAAGGCTTGCTTCCACCTGGGGTGGTTGCATTCTTGCTGACAATCCTTGGGTTCTTTGGCTTTCCCGTCACGTGGTGTTGCCTTCTTTCTCTTTCAGATACTGAAGACTTCTGGCCTTTGGCTCCTCCCTGTGCTTTCTCTTCTGTGTTCAACTTCCTTTGTTTATAAGGACTTTCACCACATTGGATTAATGTCCACTGTCATTCAGTTTGGGCTTACCTTAACTAATAATAACATCTTCTAACGTTCTATTTACAAATGGGGTCATCTTCACAGGAAGAAGCGTTGGGTCCTGAACATGTCCTTTGTGGGGGACAATTCAATCCCAACAGCCTTACTGTGCCCAAGTGATAGGTCTCCCCCAGGGCCATCACATACAGGATCTGTCTCTCCCTTCCAAATTTCACCAATCTACATAATGTTGGTATCATCCACATGGTATTTGATCATTTATACCTTCCTGGTGCTAGTCAGTGTTTTCTATGTGTTGACTCTCTAAGCTCTTTTTTCTTCTTTAACTTTTTTTTATCATACAGTATAACATATATACAAAGCAAAGAGATAAAAAAGCAATAGTTTTCAAAGCTAAGCTCTTTAAAAACAGAAAAGACATGTATCTTAGCAACTCTTCAGTGCATAGGATTGTGCTATTTATATCTGATAGCCATGCCAGAAATATTGACTGCATGAATGAATCACAGAAATATTATTACTTATTGAGTACTTTGTGTGATGCACTGTTCTACGCACCCTGGAAGTATTAACTCATCTAGACTAACAGAATCTCCTTAAGATAAGTACAATGCTATAATTACCTCAGAAGAAGAAACTGAGATCTAGTATAGTTAAGTGGTAGAACCAAGATTTCAAACCCAGGCAGTATGGCTCCAGAATCCATAGTCTTTACCACTGTATCATACCAGCATGGCAAATACCCTTTATCTCTAAAAGGTCAAACTGGCAGGTTTCAGGCCATATTCAGTACTTCACAGATGTGCTTTGTTGGACATTGAAACAGACTGTATTTTCCAAAGATGCATGTGATCAAATTTCCCATCCCCCACACCCTTATGCCCATCAAGAGATAGACTTGGTTTCTTTGCCTCCATAAATCTTGGTGGCACTGTGACTGCTTTGACCAATAAAATAGGGTGAAAGTGATGCTGTATCCGTTCTAAACATGGTCCTTAACTGTCTCTATGTGTTTACTTTTTGCTTCTTGGAAGCCAGCTGCCATGTAAAATGTATGACTTCTTGGGACCACCATGCTGTGGGAAGGTCAAACCGTATGGAGATGGCCTGGAGGATGAAATAGCAGAGGAGGGAGGAGGGAGAGAGAGAAACAGGGAGGGAGAGAAAGAAGGATAGAGAGACGGAGAGTGGGAGGGAGAGGGAGAGAGAGGGAAAGGGAAGGAGAGGGAGGGTGAGGGAGAAAGAGAGGTAGGGCAAGGAGCATAGAACTAGAGATGTCAGGTACATGGGGAGTATCCAGTTTGGAGGTGGATTCACAGCCCCAGTTGATGCCATGAGAATCGGGGTGAATCACACAGCTGAACCCTTCTAAATTCCCAACCCGCAAAGTCATGAGCAGAACAAAATGGCTTGTTTTAAGCTACTAGTTTGGGGGTTGTTTGTTACACAGCACAGATGACTGAAACAAATCTGGACAATGTTTTAAAATAATCTGAATCTGTTGCCGACATTTACAAATTGGGAGAGGTCACACCCACTTATAAACATACATACACACCTCTATCCACACAAGGATTTTCAGCTTTTCTAGAGGGGTTAAAAGTATTTGCTCTTCCTGCTCAGCAACAATTGCCTGAAATGGATGAGAGCTACCCTTAGGATGGGGCATATGTGCTCTGGAGTTCTCCAGAGTCCTTCTCAGACCCACTTTCCTCATTTACAATACCTGTCTTCCCTACTCTAGCTTATGAATTCACAATGTAGCTTCAGCTGTTTCATTAAAGCCTCCCACCCAGTTGTAAACTAGACAGCAGCATTTCCTGGCTCCTGCAGATGCTCATATGGATGCACCAGGTATGGTAGCTGCTGTGCTACTGCCCCAACTCTTCCTCCAGTTTCCTCTTCATACGTTCTCTGCTCTTAGGAGGGTGGGGGGCACAGGCAGGCTATTGTGCCTTCTGAGGCTTTTCTTGTTTGTTTGTTCACTACCACAGGAGGGGTGCTTCTCCAAAATTGAAACTTCATACTGTGCCATTCCTTCATCTCATTTCCAGGCCCCCTGCTGCGTGACCGTGTGACACATAGTCATTCTGTGAGAATGGAGAAGGATATTGGCAGTTTGGGAGCTGTTGTTCCTGCTTATGTATGCAAAGAACATAATTGCTAAGTGCATCATCTGCTGTAATTTACACATCCACATATAGCTCTGAGCAGGGCATTTTCTTCTTCCACGGGCACCCAGGGTTGAAGCTGCGTACATACTCTAGCCCAGAGAGAAGCTGGCTGTTTTCCAAGACCCGAGGCGGCCCAATGGAAGACTCGGATGGTGTGATTTCTAAGACGCTCCAAAATGGGACTGGCAGAGTTTCTCCCTAGATTATTTAGAATTTTCACAGCAAAGATGCAAGGGATATATCTGCCGCATCTCACCTCTTTTGGCACTCGATTCAAATGAGTTTCAGGCCCCCTGCAAGAGTTAGTGAGAGTGCTAGATCTAGGATTCCCAGCTATGTGTAAGAGATGGTATTAAATAAGGGAGCTGATCCCTGCCCTCAAGATGCAAACCTTGGAGCAGAGAAGTGAAACTTCTTTTTCAAGCATTTCACTGGGGGAGAAAACCCTTCCCCAGTTACAGAATTTTTCATGTGTCTAATTTAACCACACTTAAAGGCAGTGTTTTTGGACTTTCTTGCACTTTTCGGTTTGCACTTATCTTTCAAGCCTAATGAAAGTTTCACTGGTGTATTGTGGAGTGAGCAGGGCTCCTTTGCCAGTACATTTGGCTGAGGTCCCAGCACACACTAATTTATTTTAAAAGCAACCCAGGTTCCACCTCCCAAGCTAAGTATCTTCCAGAAGCTATAGGTATGACCAGCACTGTGCCTGAAGTTGTGAAAGGTATAAAGGACAATAAGACATCATGTCCATCCTCAACAAGTTTATATTTTAAGCTTATATTTTAGAAGAGGAGACAAAAGTAATCCCCATGGAATAATCATATCAGATGCTTGGAAAAAGAGGTCAAGAAACACAATCCAGGCATTTTAGTCAGATTCTGGTATCAGACTGTGTAGATTTATGTCCTGGCTCTGCTTCCTCCCAGAAGTGTGACTCTTGGTCAGTCTATAGGACTGATCTGCCTTGGTTTCATCATTTGTAAAATGGGTATAATAGGAGCTCCTCAGCGTCATTGTGAAAACTAAAGGGCTTAGCACATACAAGTATTTAGAGCAGTGCCTGGTGCTTGGCGAGAACTCAATACACGTTAGCTCTTAGTATTTTTGCCATGTAATTCTGTATGAAATGAGTGTCTTTTTACTCCCCACAATTTCCTTTAGAGGCTCCTCTCCAAGTTACCAAGCTCTTATGACTGTATGTTCAGTTCCCTGGAAGCGCAACGGAGTAGGCCCGGCCTTTGGTTTCAACAGTACTGGGCAACCATTTGGCAGCTGTTTAACTCTGGGTTACTGGGATGGCTTTTCCATTCCTCAACTTCTTCATCTGAAATGGAGCAACCAAAAATACCTACCTCAAAGGATTGTTTGGAGATTATGTAAATTATACACAGTGTGTGGCATACAGTGAGTGCTCAAAACAGGGAGTTATTCCGAAGGCTACAGAGTGATGAACATTGTGCCCTATATTTGCTATCGAGGAGATGGATCAAGGGGCCAGAGGAACAAAGGAGATTGCTAAGTTCTTCAGTTCTCACGTGGGATCCTGTAGAAGGAAGTTTTCGAAGGGGAGCTCTTCCATTTATTCAGAGCCTTTGGTGTTTCAAATGAGGGAAAGAGGAGCCCATGCGGGCCTTCCACCGCTAGAGGGCGTCTGAAGGACATCAGATCAATAGGAACCAACCTCCTGTGGTCAACTGAAGGCCACACATTCGATATGTCCCACTGTGCGAAAGTAGGAAATAAATTACTCGAACAGTGAATTTATTTATTGGTTTCTTTTGGCCAGTAGCAAGGCAAATGTTGGGTTAGGAATTCTGAGCAAGTAGAATGTAAACATCCCAGCGTGTGTCCTGTCCTACTTGGCAGTAGTGGTAGCTATTTTCCCATCTGCCATGGGAATAGACAGGACAAAGAACTCTAGTATTACAAAAATAATTTGAAAAAAACAAAGAGGACAGGTTTTAAACCCAGTTATAAGTTCAATTAATAAAACCAATCAAGGCTGTTAAATACGAAGCCTCGAGATTGGTTACCTACCATATACACTTTGAAAAGATTCAGAGCAGAGCTCTTAGATTTAGAATCCCATTTAAAGGAGAGCCCTGAAATTCAAACTCTGCAAAGTGATTAGGGGTAGAATATAAAATGCGAAGCCCACAGAGCGAGGTTGGGATTAGAGTCTGTTTCTCAGTGATTGACATTCTGGCTGACCCTGGACAACTCACTTAACCTGTCTGGGTCATTGTTTCCCAATGTACAACACAGGAATAATACTAGTCATCAGATCAACTTTCCAGAGTTCATTCAGGTCTCCTAATGAAAGGCGCATTATAAACACAAATTGTAATTATACCTGAGAGCACTTTCTACTCTGAGGGAGCCAGAGGGCTTTTCTGTTTTTGAAACTTCAATTAGGGAAGTTAGAATCTGATGTATTTGTCAGAGATGGATAAAAATTTATTCAGAATATGAATCACATAAGAGTAGGTTAATGATGCTCTGAATCTAAAAATGGGGCATTATTGACATGAACAAATTACCTGGAACCTGAAAACTGAGAATCTAGTCCTCATTCTTTTGCTAATTAACCCTAGGGCCTTAGGAGAGTCATTTCACCTCCCTACCCCATAGCCATAAAATGATGCTATTGGATTAGTTAAGTGTTTTCCAAACTTCAGTCATCACCTTCATGATTTTGCCATATCCAAGAACCATCTATATTATAAACTCGTTAAAGTTTCCTTAAAATTTTCTTCCATTTATTTGTTTAAATCAAACAACCTTTTTAATACTTTTTATTATTATTCATTAAAGAAAAAACATAAATATTAGGGAAAAAACAACTCTTTACCTATTTTTCCCTCCTGAAAAATTCCAGTGAATTCTCCCCCCCGTAAGAATCCAGAAGACTGAAACTCCAAATGAGTTTTTAAAATGTGTGTCCTTCAAAGTATTAATCAAAATACTCTTGAAATTGCTTTCAGAGACCGTAGCAAATAATGATAATCCTAATAATAATAGCCGCTAAAATTTATGGTACTGTAGGCACTGTGCCAAATACTTTAAATTATTTCACTGAATGTTTTGACAGTAATATTATTTTTCCTATACAACAGAACCACATACTGAGGCCCAGAAAAGTTAAGTAACTTACCCCACACAATACAGCAAATATATGATATATACATATATTATAATATTTGGCAGTGGAAAGAAAGGCTCTTAGAGGCAGAAAGAGCTTCCACTCTTGGAGACATATGGACCTTCAGCTTTGACAGCCTTCCTTAGGCCTCACATGACTCTACTGAGCCCCAGAGCTGTCTGTTGGTAATCAGGTTAAACAAAGTCTACTACATGATTTGTGGAGTCCAGAGTGAAATGATAATGTGGGGTCCTGGTGGGGGCAGGGAAATCAATCTCCCCTTTCACAACTGGCCACCCAAGCTAAGAGATTGCACATCCACACCAGCTTGTCGTCCAGGTTGGAATTCCCTGCAAATCACCCACTAACCTTGCACTGGTGGACCAAGGCAGGGCAGCTGCTACCTTGCCCTGTTCTGAAAGGCTGCAGAATGCACCCCCGACCCCCTGACCCTCCTCCTGCCCACACCCAGGGCCCCCACCATGGAAGAGGAGGATGGTGGACCACAGTCCTTCACTTCATGGTTTTCCAGTTACTATGGCTTTGTTGGAATGGCCGCCTCCTTGGGACTCGATGGTCCCCAAAGCATCTGTTGGGCTGAGTTGAGTGTGCTTGCTGATGGACCAGTTCTCAGACTGAATGTCATTTTGGGAAAGGTGACTTAACATTAATAAATATTAGGAAAAAAACAACACCTCTTTACCTATATGCTACCAAAAAGTCACCTCATGTACCAGGATTAGCACATGACAATTTGAAAAAATACTGGCCAAGATTATCCTGAAAGGGGTCTTCCAAGGCTATAAGCCTCTGAAGAAATTGAACTGGGTTTAAAAGAAAATGGAAGAGTAGCAATGGTTTTGATAAAATTTGGATCTATGGCATAGCAGAGAGGCGATAAATTTTTTAGACTAACAGTGTTCTCTCTATCAGATAGATGCATTAACGCCTGACACTGTACATCAGAAAAGGATTGCCAAAAACCCTATCAAATGGATATTGATGGAGGCATGTTGGGGAAAATGTTCTTTAAAAATATTAACTTAGGAGATGGAGCCTCAGGGTGGGAGGGGAAGTCATTCCAGAAAGACAGGATTGGTGCTGACGGTAGCCCAGAATGTTGTAAAAAAAAAAAAAATAGTAAACTTTGACAAAAAACATTTAAGTAAAAATAATTTATTATTTCTCTTTTTTGGTGCTGGAGTAGGTACCTGAAATCCTACATTTGCTTGTTCATTCAACTAATAATATTTTTTGAATGCTGTCAGTGTTCCAGGCCCTGTCCTAGACATTGGTAATACATTGTTGAGCAAAACCCTTTTCCCCCAAGAATTTGCTGTGCTTTAGACTGTGATTTCAAGGGTGACCTCAGGAGGCTCCTATGCTGCAGTGGGAAGGCCTCTGGACTTAAATAGATTTGCATTCAAAAATCACCTCTGACTAGTCAGAGCTATGAGATCTACACCAAGGCATTTTACTTTTCCCACACTTCATGTCCATCTCTTGAAGTGGCGTTAGCAAATATTTCACAGACAAGGTAAACTGACATAAGGTATGTAGAACGGCCTGGCATGGAAGGAATAGCAAATGCTTCTCGAACGTTAGTTGAATTCAACTCTAAGAATCATAGCATTAAAACGGGATTTAGAGATAATCTTGCTTCTCCCCCACCCGAATTAGAACTAAAGCCACAAGAAACTTAAGTTTGCGGACTCAATACAGAGGCATGGGCTGTTCCCCTGTTACTCCATAGTGAGATTTTTATAGTTTGGCTTTGTGATTTAATTTTAATTTTAAATAGATAAGATGATTCTACACTCAGATAGAGCTACAATAAATGTAACAATATATGTAGCCATTAAAAGATATTCTAAAACAATCAGTTACTCTGATTACTCAATCCCACCGCTTTTCATCTTCAGGGTAAAAAAATTCCTACATAATTTACCTTTGGGGTTTTTAGGATTAATGATATATTTGCTATCTTCATTGTATTTCTTAATACAAGGCATGGCCAGGATAAGGCTTGAACAATTACATTTCCGCTCTTCTGTTAGAAGTAGGAGGACAGCCAACTCAGCCCAAGTAAAGTCCTTGCCCTGGGTCCTGTCTTTTGGTGGCCCTTCTCCCCAGTCTTCTCTAGCTGCACTGCTCATCCCAGGACCAAGAGGAAATGTCTACTATTGCCCTAGCCCCTCTTTTGAGACCACACACCTGGTACCTGGGACTCTGAAGTTTCCTGCCCAATGGCTCCAGCATTTGAAGGCCTCGGCTAGGTCTTCTCTGCCAGGTCCCTCTTCCTTAGGGTAGACCGTCCTGCTGGTATACACAGCCCCATGCGTGACGGATGGTGAAGGAGAGAACTGGGCTGGAGGGGGAGGCGGTGGAAGGTGGACAGAGCTTGGTGGACAGTGCAGCTTGGGGTGTCCACCTGCACGTGCAACAGGCATTCATGGTGCAGGGCAGAACGGGTGGGGGATAGAAAGAAAAAAGAGGGTCAGGCTGTGGGAATTTTATTCCTACTCTTTCCCCAAGGCCTACAAATGTTATAGGTGGGCCTAATTTAGCTATTGATAGATGTCTGGATTGTTTCTTCTCCCTTTTTTTCTAATTTTTTTTTTGGTCCATTTACTATTCTACAGCACTTCTATTTAGGGCCAGTTAGCGGGCAGAGTGTAGCGGTCAAACACAGGTCAGATCATTCTCCTACTTTGTGGGCAACTTGTGATCTTTGCAACATGTGAGCATCCCGGGTAAAATGTTTCATAGAATCACACCATCTTAAAATCACACCCTCAAGGATCATTACTCAAGTTCATGATGGTAAGAGAAATGGAAGCTGGAAGACACAAAGATGGATGGCTAAATAAACACGGGATAAGTCTAAAATCTCATCTCAGCCTATTTTGACAATCTTGCTAGCCTTCAAGATGTGGATAATTAGCCCATGGGACTGAAACTTGATTTGTTCTTTGTCCAAGAGTACTTGTAATTATGTATCTCTGGAGTTGTATATGTGAAAGCAATATAGAAAAGGAGCTTCATGACAGTTTGGTACCCTGCAGACTCTTCTGATAAAGACATTACAATTCTTGGCCAAAAGTACTTCCCACACCCTATATTTGTTTGTTTATTTAACTAATAATATATATTTTTGAGTGCTGACAAACTACCCACCCCCCCCTAAAAAGTCTTACTCATCCTATATTTTATTTCTTCTGTGCCCTGCTCTTTGCCTGGGCTACTATAATTTGCTTATCTTTGTTATTATGACAATGGTCAACAAATCCTTAATGGCTCCTGCCTCATGTAGCATTATAAGAGGTACCTTAAATATGTGAACTCAAAAAGTTAGGATATTTGAATTTTCACAGAGGATGGCAGATCTGAAAGGTGAGATAATAATGTAACCCTAAAGCCTTTAGAATTGTTCCAGACTTAGAAACAGCTTGAAGGAAAATGTTTTGGGGGGGCAAATAAAATCAATACCACAACACCCAGACCCAGCAGAAACAAAACCAAAGAGACAAGAGATTGAATTGCACTGTGGGGGATCAGTTAGCCATGCAGAAATCAAGGGCACTCTGATTGGTGGATGGTATCTGTGAAGTCCAGGAAATGCAGAAAGTGTGATGGGACAAAGCAAAACAGAGAGAACTGATGCAAGAAAGATCAACAGCAAGGTCATTGGCTACAGCGATGGTGGACGCATTGCAGAAATTAGATTCAGTAACAAGGACAGTTTGAATAGTACATGGGCTCTCTGTGGAGGGAGAAGAAAGAGCCAATGATGAAGAGTAGATACAAGAATTTGGGGTGCAGAGAGAAGAATGAGCTATCGCCATATCAATAATGGGGACTTTCAAAGTAGAGATCAGTTCTACTCTGTATGTAATGCAAAATTATTTTCATTTCAATGTGGGAGCCTGGAGCCTGAGCTCTTAAACTTTTCTCTCCATGACATTTTTGATGGCTCCCATTCATAGGTAAGGCCCGCTCTGAAGAGAATGCCGGGGATTAAGCAAGATACTCGTGGCCATGTCACTTCCCTATTAACTTCTCAAAAAAGAAGAATATGTTAATTTACAAGTGGCAGGAAGAATCCCCTCCTCCCTACCTTGCCCTTCCTGGGCGGATGGAAACTAACCATATTTAGAAACAAAGGAGGCAGCATTTAGCAAGGCAACTCAAGGCTGAGCAAGACTCAGATTCTTTGAGCAGAATCCACAGGAGTAGGCCCAGCGTGGGCATATGAAATGTGCTTCCCAAGGAATCCTACCTATCATCCACCCACCTCCTTTACACGCACACATACCTAGAATGGAAATGATTGCTGTGACATGACTGATGATCCATGTTGCTTGGAGGGCTGAGAAGAGGAAGACAAAACAGGGCTGCCCTATTATGATTTGGTGAGACGAGAAAAAAGAGCTATCCAAGGAGGAGGGCTTTTTCTAGTGAACAAGTGATCAAGAGTCATGTGACCCCAAAGTGCAGGATCTTTGCTTGTTGGGTCAGGGGTGGGGACAAACCCCATTACATTGTGGACTCTCCATGAAAGACAAGACGTGACCAATGTTGTGCTGTTTTATCTATTCCTCCACATATAGCATTAAGATTGTTGATAATTCACTTTGCTACCCCTCCCTTCCATTATGATGCATAAGACAATTACCTAGGGATGCTCTTGAATCTATACTACTTCTATATTTGAAAGAATAAATTGTAAACATAGGCATATGTTTACAGGTTTTTGCAACCTGCTTTGTAACATGTGGAGACCCTTTGTGCATCATGCCACTGAGTTGGGCAGGATCTAGATAAAGCAATTTTCCCTGAATGGTAATAGGACTGAGAAAGGATAATGAATGGAAACTGTCAAACTGTTTTCTGTGGATTCTGTGTCTTGGGTGTGGGGTAGCACCATTTAGTGAACATGCCTGAATTAGAACACTGCCATTATAGGAGTGGTTCTCATAAAGGAAAATAATAGCTATGTGGACACTCATTCCAAAAGGGTCAAATATGTTATTTGATATATGTGGTTCTGGCACTTCAAACCAAAGTGACAGTAGAAAGCTTGATAGATATTAGTAAACACTTAACCATGACTGGTTTATGAAATGCATTTCTGAGCATGGTTTGGGTTTCTGATTAGTTTTGTGTTGATTCCCTTAGCTTAATTTGGTGATGTTTGCCCATGCTAGTGAGTAAAGTCTTGCAGGTGCTAGTGAATGAAATCACCCTGATTTTAAGCAGAGTAATGACATGCTGACTGTTCTCACATGTGCAAATATTATAATCTTATATAAATGAAAATCCATGGTGCCTGGAATATTTCATCATTCTACATGGTTTTATTTAGACTACACATAGGTTTCATGGTGCAAACCAGTGGACTACCAAAAGAATAAACTGGCTCTGCCTATGTTCGTTTCTACAAAGTTAGAGACTTATCCAAGGATGACAAAGCTACAAGTAACTTCGTCATCCCATAGCTCCCCACCATTATCACTTTATTGATTCCACCTGAGGATCAAGGCACTCTTCAGAATTTGAATGTTTTTGCTGGAAATATAGCACGCAGTTACTTTAAATTTCACCAGAAACCGACATATATTCCACACTGTTTGCATCTCAAATTCTCTCCTAATACAAACATCAAGGAGGAAACTATAGATGATGCCATGTTGCACAGTGTTTCCCATTTTCTTAGATGATGTGGCAGTCGGGAGAATTAGCCTTCCAAATCTCTAACTCTAGAATGCCTGATTGACTGCAGAGCCCAGCTGCTGTCCTCTGAAATCCTTGGCCATGATCGTGCAGAGGGAGTGCTTCCTACAGGCTGCTCCCAACCAAAGGGACACTAAGGCAGACCCATTCCTGGGAGATACGAGAGTCTTCTGATGACTGACCTTGGTGTAAGGACTCCCCATTGACCTTGCTAGCCTTTCTTAGACTGTATATCTAAGAAAGATATAGAATGCCTTCATCCAACCTTCTTTCCCACTCTCCTTTACTCAAGGTCAGAATCATGGTCTGATAGCCCCCCCCCCCCCCCCAGAATTTTTTGGTTTCTGACCATTTTCTTTCATTAGTATTTTTCTAATAAAATCCTTTCATGTTTATTTTCATCTTGTCATCTACTTCTTGGAGGACTGGGACTAATGTAGATAAGGAAACTCATGTGTCCTTTGGAATAGATAACCTTCTAGCTCAAATGCTTGGAAATGATGAGAGATACTCATGTATACAAACCAGTGAAATATGTGGTACACATAATATTTATGGACAAGTGAAAGTGTACAAGAATTTACCTGGGTGGAAGTGAAGCAGTTATGATATCGGAGTCACAAATACAGAATGATGTGGGAGGCATTCATGGTAAATATGAATTTTACTGCATTGAAGTATTTAATTACATCATTAATACTGAGAGCAAAGTAATTTTTACAACATAGAGTATTAGCCAAGGGTCCCAGGAGCTTTGAGGGCAAGGTATAGGCTGGCCCTGGCACACTGGGAGGAGAATAGAGGAGTGTAAAAAGGCTGGCTACATCAGAATCCAAGGAGCTACTAGCTGGAGTAGAGGTGATCACAGCCTGCATCTTTTGACAACTTTGCCTGGGTGGTACATCTCCTACACTGTGGTATTTTTTAAAATAAATTTTTGACTTTAAAAGTTTCTCCTATCACTAATATGTTACATTAGTATGGTGTATTTATCATAATTAATAAACCAATATTGACACATTATGATTACCTAAAGTCCCTACTTGACTCGGATTTCCTTGGTCTTTATCTATTGTCTTTTTTCTTTTCCAGGATCCCATCCAGGTTGCCACATTACATTTAGCTGTCATGTCTCCTTAGACTGTTTTTTGCTGTGATGGTCTTTCATACTTTCCTTGCTTTTGGTGCCTTATACAGTTTTGAGAATTGCTGGTTAATATTTTGTAGAATACTCCTCAAGTGACATTTCCCTGCTGAGTTTCCCATGATTAGATTAGGGCGATACATTTTGGAGAGGAAGAACACAGAAGTAGAATGCCATGCTCATCACATCTTATCAAGGTTACACATTGTTAATATGACTTTATTGTGGACATTGACCGTGATCACCTTGATGAGGTGGGTGTAAAGTTACTCTTTTCTTTCTCCCTTTCTATAGGAGAAAGTCACTATGCACAGTCCACACTTGGAGTGGGGAGTGGCACTCAACATTCTTCATCTACACAAATTATTTGTAATTCTTCTGCTAGGAGGATTTGTCTCTTCTCCCCCTTCTATTTAATCAATCACTTATTTATTTATATTAATGTAGACTAAGTATTTAATTATAGAATTAATATTGAGGACAATATTAATATTTATTTTATACTTTGGGTTATAATCCAGTACCACTTTATTTTGGGCCTTAAACTGTTCTAGCTTTGGCCACTGGGAGCTCTTTCAGTTGCCTCTTTTTTTCTCATGACATTGTCCCATAATTGTGGATTTTAAAAAATTACCTCCTTACTTTAAAAAGTTTTAGATCTACAGAATTATCACAAGGTAGTACAGAGAGTTCCCATGTAGCACATCTTATATATTTCCTGCCCTATTCCTAGAATCAGCCATTTCTACAAGGAGTCCTAGTTCCTTTTATTTGAAAATGGTCTTAGAAATCAAGATCTGGGCTGTACACTCTGCAGCCCATCTTTCACTTTGATTCCATATATTATGGATGCTGCAATTATAGATGATGATTGGAATTGTCCCGAAAGGTCAATGGCTCCATGCAAATTCAGAAAACAAGGACATTCCCTAGGCTGTGAACTCCACTTGGGAAAAAGGTATCCCAACTTCTGAGTCACTCATGTCTTCTGCAGAAATCCTCCTCCCTGACGTGGTCCAGAAACTGTACATGCTTTATGTGACCTTCATAATAAAGGCATCAAAAATCTAAAAATCAGCTAACCTCGAAGAACTTGTCAAGAAAGTAGACTCTAGGACCGGATGGTGTTCGATTCCTGGAATAGTGGTTAAGTGCATGGGCTTTAGCAATATTTTGACCTCAGTTAAAAGCCCAGCTTCTACCCTTCCTAACCATGAGCACCTTCTTATGCTTCAGTGACCTTGTCTGAAAAAAAAATAAGGATAATTGTAGCACCTGTATCTGATCCGTGGTAATGAGGATTAAATGAGTTAATGTACATATGTGGATTAACACAGTCAATGACATATAATAAGTGCCATGTAAGAGTTTGTCATTAAAATCCAACATCTACCTCTGTATATATGTATAGCTTCATTGTCAGGACATCACAACAGTGATACAGAGTAAACAGGAGGTGGAAATGATGAGTTTCACCTAATGTTTAAGACAACATGGAAGTAAAAGTATATTGAGAAGGATTTAAAAATTCTGAAGTCCCTCAAAGATGATAAGGAGCCAAAATTTATGGGATTAACAATGAAAACAGTCTAAAAAAATGACTCAGCAATTCAGAACTTTCTCCTGGGTATGAATGGGCATGCCTTCCACGTGTTATAGGTTTAGTGAGAAACATTTGTATATGGATGGGAAGGCTTACAGCGGCTGTTGATAAAGTCTTTGGGTGTGATCAGGTATCAGGGAGAATGTCAAGGAGGCCAGAAGAGGGCTGACAGTAGTGACTTACTAGGGGTGGAGGGAGAGATAAGAAACTAGTATATTAATTCCAGAAAATAATACACTGAATTTTTCACATTTCGGGGATGTGTGTGTGTGTTCACGGGTATGCATGATTTCATACAACTTCATGTATGAACTTGATTCTGGATAAGCCTTTTACATTAGTTCTGATAGGGACTAGGAGAAAACAGCAGAGGAAAAGAGAAAATTCTAAAAGAATAAGCAGAAAAATAGCAATAACTTAAACTGGACTCCATTACTTAAAAGGAAGTAAGAACTTGGCATGCCGATCCTTGGGCTGACCAAAATAAAACCATGAGTATTCTTCCATATAATCCCACTGGAAATATGTTTACATAGAGTTTAATCATAGATATATTCAAACAAGAAATGTACCACTTGCCAATGCTGTCCTGGCCAAGGAATAAATAAAAATCAGGCAATTGGCCTCAAAGTAATTGATTCCATCTCATGTCACTGATTCATTTTTGTTAGGATTGTAGGAATATTCATTTTTGAGAAGATGAACCAAATATATTTAGCAGAATGTCACTTAAAGAGTAACATTAGAACTATACCCAGAGACTGACTTGTAAATATATTAAAAACCTTCAAGGTGTTTTTAAAATCTCTTTCTAAGGCCATGCTATAAAAAGGTAAGCTATTAATCAGACTTTTATGTAAAGTGCATCAAACACCAAATGGCAGTGCAGCCAGGGTAGAGGTCACGGTCACTTAAATTTCACTGGATAGGTTTAGAATTATTTATGAAGTCACTCATCAGGCACTGTGAGGAGAAGAGTCTATGTGGAAGTCTGTATTATTCTCCAATGTCAGAATCTGTTTGGGTGTAGACAATAATAACAATAATAAATTAGCTAAAATTTATCTAGGACTTCTTATGTGCTAGACATTTTCCATAGATTGTTTCACTTACTCTAATTCTCAGACAACTCTAGGAGATTATTATTATCATCTAGGAGATTATTATTATTATTATTATCACCTTCCTTTAAAACATGTAGAAACAAAACTTAGGGAGCTTCCATGACTCCCCAAAGTCACAAAGCTGAAAAAAGAGAAACTAGGATTTTAGCCTGTTCTTTTAACCACTGGGCTGTGAGAAAACTTCCTGGAGTGTGGTGTAAATTCTAAATGATGTGGGTTTTAGGGAAGAATATTATCAGTTGGTTAAATAGAGTAAGGCTTTGAGCTGGAAACATAGAAATGCTAAACATACTCTTAGCTGGCATAAATGGGTGCAGAGTAAGAGTCAATAATGCACCAAGGCAGGAAATTGCAAGGCAGGTTCAGGAGATGAAGACTAAATTGGCTGAAGTATTATTGGGTTGTGGATTTGAACTAACAGGGTAGCTTGAAATCATATTATGGGAGCAGCAGAAGCTAAGCTAATGAGTTTGAAAATTATCATATAGGTATTAAAGAATTAAAGTTTTTGAGTGGGAGAATGCATGAAGAAAGAACCCTTTAGAATCATAATCTACTATGTGAAATGGATTCAAGATGGGGAAAAATTGAAGGTGAGTCAAGCAATTAGCATGGTATGAGTTTCAACCAAGCTGCATATTAGAATCACCTGGCAAGGTTTTAAAACATGCCATTCCTGAGCTCTACCTTAGCCCAATTTAATAAGAATCTGTGGGTTGGGACCAGACATAAGAATTATTTAAAAGATCCTCCAGGTGATTCTAATGTGCAACGGGGTTGAGAACCACTGAGTTAGATTATTGCAATCATGCAGCATATAATAAGTTTTTGAGCTAGGATGATAGTAGGGGAGCTGATCAAATGCAGTAGGCACTATAGCAGTAGAGGAGAGAAGGAGTATCTATTAAGATTTGAGGAGAAATTATTGCAGGTAGAGAGAAGAGAGGGGCAACAAAGAACCCCAAAGATGCTAAGTGGGATAACTGGCAAACATGAAAGAGGCTGAATTCAAGAGAAAAAATCATCTTGGGTATGGCAAAGTTTTCCAACCTAGGGTAGATTAAGATTCAGACCAGAATGGGAATTGTGGTGAAATCAGATGTTTCAGGACCGGATCAAAGGAGAAAGGTTAGGATGGGAGATATAAATTGGGAATTACCTGTATTTGGGAAATATTTGAAACCATGAGATTTCGGAGAGGGATAGTATAAATGGAGAAGAAGGTAGGATCTTGGGAGATGCTTACATTAGGCGGCGGAGGAAAGAGACAAACCAAAACAGACAAAATCTATATCCAGAGAGGGAGGAGCACAGCCGGATTAATGACGGAAATGAAGAAGGTTGGAAAGTAGTGGCCACCAGCTGGAAACACTACAAAATGGGGACGGTACAACCTGCCTATTCCAGTGTCCTCAGTGTATGAGAACAATAAAGCTGCTGCTGCAGTTGTTTGTGTCTTCTTACTTGAGGCACTTGAACACACAATTTTGCTCTCTGTGAATGCAATCTGGTTTCTTTGCTTGATGGGAAAAGAAAAGCACTTTAAGTATGTGTCTCCATGGATAAGCCTATTAAATAGGCTGAAGGTTCCTGGGATAGATTGGAAGCAATAATACAGAAAGGAAGCCAAGACAGGGCAGGTTTTCAAGAGGCAGAAGGGAATTAAAATTGGTATCAAGTTGGCAAGTGAAAAACAGTGGCACAGAGAAGAAATTGAAGTGGAGGAAAAAAACAGCATTTCTAGACATAGACGACAGATTTCATTCTTGGTGTTTTCAAGCCCCCTGGAACAGGTACACCTCGGCTCCATCAGACAATGATAATAAGGATTCAAGTTCCAGCAGGTTTGAGGGATTCTGAAGAGAAAACCATCCAGATGCATAAAAGGTGTGTTGCAGAATCAACAGGCCAATAAGCTGCTCATCAAGCTCTAGTAACACTTGAGACAGGCTTTTTAGTAGTTTCCTGCTTTTGTTTTCTAAAGGAAATGCAAATGCAGCTGTCATAATGGGCTAGCATAAGTTGCCTAAGTGTATGTTGAGGAAAATTAAACTTTATTTCCTTTTTTAAAGTTATTTGACTCTGTTATTTTAAAGTTATTTGGCTCTGTAGATCAGAGCCATGACATACAGAAGAGTATATCTGACAATGTATTCCATAATTTTCTGGTTACCAACACAGGGAAATATTACATGAAAAGTTTACATTCTGCATTCATAGCTGGCTAAACAATTATAAAGTTTCCTGGGCCAAGAATAAAATACCTGAGTCCTAGTTTTGAGTCTATCACTGAGTAAACTTTTGCCTTAAGGGAGGTCCCATACTCTCTCTGAGCTTCAGATTCCTCATATGTAAAATTGGCCCAATAAGAGCTGCCTTTGGCAGTGTACATGGATGAAATGAGCATTAAATAAGTCAGTGTATGGGAAAGGGCTTTGCAAATGGAAAAGTCTAAAATCTGCAGGGAACTCAGTGTTGATGTCTTCATGCCAACCTGTCTTCAATGAACTTCCAGAACTCTGGGTTCTTGGTCCCAACCCGAACGACATTCCAACCCAAACAACAATTTAGATGGCGTCCTAGAAGGCACACTCCTATAACCTGCATGTGATACAAAACGGGGAGGTATGGCTCATATACTGCTTCAATTACTAATGATTCCAGAAGAGCTTTGTGAATTACATCAAGAAAAAATTTCAAAAGAAAAGGGAAACTTTTCCTTTTAGGTTCGAAAATATGAGTTGCACAGGTCCAAAATGAAGATACCAAAAGTTGTTCACGCAAAACAATGTATGAATTTTAATTTATTACAAAGTCATAACGAATCAACAGAGGCTGATCAAAAAAGCTAACACAATTCAAAGCTGCATAGATAGAATCTGGGTAAAAAATGATAAATAGCTTTGTTGTACTCTGCTTAGTCCATATATGGAATGCAGTCTTCTGTTTAGAACACCACATATTGACTCATTACATATTTTCAAAATAGAGGGACCAATAATATCAAGTCCTCATTACAGATTCCATGTCTTAGCTAGTGGCATACACAACACCTGGGTGAAGATTTACAAAACAATTTTCTGGTGTAAATTCTAGAATCAGAATCAACATCTCTGGAGTGGGACAAAGAATAAGTATTTTGTATTTTTAACAAGTGCCCCCAGGTGATTCTAGTGAACAGGATGTTCCTGATACACGGGACCCAGGTCAGACAAAAAAACAATTAAATTAGTGAGATGAAAGGTAGGTACAGTTTGAGGAATCTCAGATTTAGGGAAGGCCTCATGATTACAAATATTTGGAAGTGCTATCATATGACTATCCTCTGGAGTTATACAGAATGAACACAAGTGTAGAAATTTTAGGCCAGTAGGGACTTCCAGAAATTGAACCTACATATATATATCCTAAGTTACTCCCAGTTTCACCCTGAGAGGTTAGCAATGGAATTCAAGTAGCAATAACAAAACAGCAGTTCTATGGAAACATCCCAAACTGATGTGTGGGAACCACATGCCTCTTTGCCCCAATTTTTTTCAGAGTTTCCCGGGAGTGTTACATGTTTCCCTGAGAACTAGCTCTAGTTCTCTAAACTTTCATAACATACCTGTCATTTTCCTTCTCTGGCATCCTCTGACCATTGCTAATGCCACCAAAAGGGGCCACTGTGCTCTCATCATCCAAAGCACACAATCCATTGTAAAGTCTCTGCCATAAAAGAATTATGACATCCTCTTGAGCTTTTTTCTTGGTTTCCAGTGAGTATGGTTTCTCTCGCTGCTCAGTCTACTGGATCTGTTTGAGGCTAACTGTGGTCGCACAATTACTTCAATTAGGCAAAATCAACTTACGTCATTCTTCATTACAATTTTTTTTAGATATTTTAGTGACTCACCTTCCTCTCTCCCTCTGTTTCTCCCTGATTTTGTCTCTCTCTCTCTCTCTCTATATATATATGTATATGTATGTATCTATTTCTCTCTATTTACCCTTAACTTACTCTGCAGTCTTTCTTCCCAGGAATTAAGAAAATGACCCAAATCAATTCCAGTGAGCTTAAGGGAAAAATGAGAAATTTACTGCACAGATGTGGAGGTATTTCAAGGTCAGATATTCAAGCTTTATAAGGGTATGCAACCAGGAACTGCAACAATCAGTTATACCCTATTTATAAAGTCATAGACCTCTCTTGCAAGTTTGCTTCATATTTATTTTTCTCTGAAACCAGCTTTCTCTGTTTCTCTATGTATAAGACAGAGAATGGCTGCCCTATCTTGATGATGACTTTCTGTCTGAGTATTTAATGAAAATTAACCAGAGTTTCTAGTTGGCCAGTGTGGGGCAGGTGTCCATCCCTGGTTTTATTAGCTATTGTCATAGATTATGTGATCTATTGCCTTATTAGTACATACAATAGTAGAATTTCTAGTAGTGTGAGCAGTGCTTTGGGTGAAGAACATTTCTAGGAAAAGGCAGGGATGGGCAGGTACCACAGGAGATGTTTACTGTGTTAACTTGGGGCTAAATTTGCATTTCTCTATTTATGCCCTTTGGATGAGTCCTTCCCAGGGGACTTCTCAGCACTCATGTGAATACATTTCTTCTGGACGGTTTACCCAGTCTTCCCCAGATATGCTCAGTCATGCCTCAATCCCCACATGAACATAGCCTTTCTTCTCAAGCTAATATCCCTTTTATAAATAATTACAAATTGAACATCCTGTTCTAGGTAGTATGAAAAGTAAGAAGGATCACCTGTAAAACCTTATAGAAAAGACACATCCTTGGCATGATAGGTTAGATAAGAAAGTTTTAAACTCATCAATTATCTAAATTTACAGGTAACACAAGTTGATTTGTCAGCCAACTGACAGCTGAATTTCCGCATCTGCATCCAAATTCTCTAAAAATTTGAGTACCTATGAGATAAATCTACTCTCAGAATCTGTTAGTTTTGGTTTAACATTCCTACCATAATCACTGATCCATTTACTTTGCCTAAAGAAGGAGGGATATGTGAGATTAACAGATAGTTATAAATTTGGAATTTATCAGTTGAAAAGGTTGCCTTATGCTCTAAACAAAACAAGAAAAAAAAGCTACAACAAAATCCAAAATCACAAAAACAAGAGTGGTAAGAAATACTAGCTGAGATAGTACAGTTCGAGGACTAGCTACTCCGAATACAAAGCAGATGCCCAGCAGTGTATCTGGGGCAGTTGATGCTGTGTTTGCTAAGTGGGCACCATTGAGATTTCCAGCTCATTTGGCAACTCCATGTTTTTGGCAACTCCGTTTAAATTGTGTTTAATGTTGAAGGTAGAAGCCTTGGGTCTTGCTTTTGAAGGTTTTTTTTTTTTTTAATGAAGTTTGTCTTCAGTGTGCTTCAGCTTTTTCCTGTCTTGTTTTTTCCCTCCAGTTTTATAGAATGTGAACATATACATTATTATACATGGAAAGCAAATGATGCCAGAACTTATGAACTGTTGGGCTGCAGGTCTCTCAGCTGCTTGTTCATGCTGGAGATTTCTGAGTTCTCACATCACTGCACTTTAATCCCATGAAACCCTGGGAATAGTGTAAGTCATCTTCCTTGCTATGCAATTGTTACAGCAAAGCATATGACTTCCTCATAAAACTAGCCTCATTTTCTCTCCCCAGTGGAATAAATTATTTAATAATTAAATGCACAGACAAGAAGGCATCATGATATACCAGAAAGAGTACGCGTCTTCAAAACAGACTTCAGTTTGAATCCAACCTCAATCACTTGCTCTTTTGGCCTTGTTTACTCTTTAAACTAAAATAGGTACAATGATATTGATCTCATAGAGGTGTTGGTAAAGTTGAATGAAAAATATGTAAATATATGTGTTAAATAAATGTAATTTTTCTTCCTCTTCATTGCCTCAAAGGTTGTGAAAAGGATTAGATGGGGCATGTATGTGGATAGTTCTTGTGTGTTTTGGGGTCAAGGAATCCCTTGACAATTTCATGAACGCTATGGACTTTTTCCAGGATCTGGAGGGATCCCACATAGACATAATTGATGAATGAATGAATTAGGCTACACTTTGGTTCATGGATCAATCACCTGAAGCATAATGATGGACCAACAAACTAAGAATCTTTGGGTTACAAAACAAGTAATCAATAATGTTTATTGCCATCTCCTAACCTTTTCTTTGTTCTGAACCAAATACCTAGTCAAGACTGACCTTAACATATAGGACCAATGTGAAATTAAGGACTTCCTCAAAGAGAGCCTGTTCTCTCCATACCAAGAACTTTCATTTAAGGCTTAGAACACTGTTAAAAGGCTAAATTTTAGTAACTGTCTTGAAAACAAATTGCAGACCCGGAGGCCCTGGGTGCTTGCCTGGAGAGGGAAGGAAGGAGAACAAGTGATCCACTAATAGTTTGGGAGAAAGAATTGGAGAACAAGAGCCTGGGGAATATTAGGGTTCTCTTTACTTGCTTTGCAATTTAATCAAGTTCCTCTAGTTTGAAAATATATAATGAGTTAAATCATGTACTTATTTACATTTTTCTGTGTTTCTTTTAAGAACAAAGTAAAACATGCCTGATTTAAAAAAATATATATATATATATAAATAACAGAAAGAATAAAACAAAACCTTAAACTCTAGTCTACAATTCTACTCCTGCGCAGTGACAATCTCTTTCTTATGAGAAAACCCCGCTAGTTTTAATCTTCTTATTTATTTCCACTTAGATATTTTATGAACTTCCTTCTATGATAAGTGAGGATTTAACTTACATCACTTACTTAGGAGCTAGAGAGAGACAGAAACAGAGACAGAAACAGAAGGAGAAAGAGAATAAATCTAGTATAGCATTCAGTGAGCCATTTCAGTTGGAAATGTGTGCTTCTCTTTAGATCTGAGAAGTTTTCTCTTATTATTTCTATGTAAATTTCTTCCCCTTCATTTTCTTTGTTCTTTTTCTTTCTGGAAATTCCTTTAATCAGATTCTGCATCTCCTCATAAATTCTCTTTCTCTCTTTATAACATGTTCTGGGAAAGTATCTTGCCTTTATCTTCCTGTATTTCCTTTGAATCTGTTTTTGGTAATTACGTTTTTTTTAATTTCCAACAGCTTATTCTTGTTTGGTTATTTCTTATATTGATAGCACCCTGTTCTTGTTTTATGTCTGCAATATCTTCTTAATTCTCTCTTAGGAAAAGAGAGGATTATTTTTTAAAATACCTTTTTTCTTCCCAAATTATCTGTTTCTGCTCAGATAGTATTTATATTTACTTAATTTGGTCTTTCAATTCATGCTGAAGGTTTTGAATATATCTGGGAGCCCCTGGTTGTTAAGTTCATGTCTGAATAAAGGGACACAGCGAGATCTGTGGATGTGGAGGTGGGGCTTGTAGACTGACTACTGTGTAATCAACAGGGTGATAGCTTGGAGGGTGGGGCCCAGAAGTCAAAATGAAGTGTTTATTTGGAATTTTACCCTTCCTAATTCTTTTCCAGATGGTTCACATTCTGTTCAATTTCTGTGGAAAGAAGCTTCTTGGTTTTACTTGTTTGTTTGTCGTTTTTTGCTTAGGGGCAAATCCTTAGTTGGCTGTTGGCTTTGCCTATGGGGAGGAAGAAGTTATCTTCTGTATTTAGGCTTTCAGATGAGCCTCCTGTTTTTACTCCTCATCCTTCTTTCTTCTCTCGACCATATTGCAGCTGCCAGGCCTGCAGCCTCATGGAGAATTCTTGGCAGAAGAGAAATTTCCTCCTGTGCTGTGCTGCTCTGCAAGGCTCTTAGGTTGAAGCTTTTTCTACTTCTTTTTCTATCTATGGTCATTTTTCCATTTGCTTTTCATATTTGAGAAATTTGCTGAAATATATTGTCTGATGGTAGACACCTCCTACTTGCTCAACTGAATAGGTTTATATGTTAAGAAAATCCATCATTATAATTTACATTGAGTGCCAGAAGCAAAGAAGGTGACTGAGTCAGCGGAGTAAGCATTCTCGATGTGGAAGTCACAACAACCTCTCCCTTCTTCAGTTCTCTAGGACCCTGAAATTTTTAGGGTGTCCTCAAGCAACTGTTGCAAGAGAACTCTCTCTCCCGTTCATTGACCCTGGCTCAGTCTTTTTGCATCGTCTTTCTTCCACACTACTGCAACATGCAGCAAAATATCCTCTGACAAGGCAGATCTCCCCTCCCTTCCTGGGACATCACTTAGGGAGTAGAAATTTTCATCTCAGTCTACATTTCTTTCTCGAATATTCTTTCTTCTCAAAGTCGAGGGAGGGATAATGTAAGCATTCTTAGCATTGCCCAAATTCTATGTTGTGGGAATGGGGAGTAGGAAAAGCTGTTAATTACTATATTTAATGGTTGTTAACCCATCAAAAATGAAAGAATGAATTTCCCTGGGGCAATAAAACAGTAAGGTCAAGTCTTTTTCTTTACAGAGGAATAAAGCAAGGTAGTTGGGCAATGAAAGACGAAGGTGAGAGAAAGCCACCTGCTTGAGAAACTGTTTTTCATATAGGAAAAGGTATTTTCTGTATCTAAAAATTAAATAATGGATAAAACTTTGAATAGGGGAAATGACAGAATAAAGCCTTTGTTTATATTTCTCGAGTAGCATTGCGTTCTGTTAACTCAAACTGCTAAAATGACTTTTGAGTCTTATTCAAAGTCATGGAGATATAAATCCTCTGAAGTTGTCTCCCCCACCTCAGTCATAAATACAAGAAGTGAAGGCCAGTAAATCTGCCATTTCATAGCAAAAACAACACTGTGACAACTTAACTGATTCCCTTACACTACTTCTATTATACAGAGAAAGGTTTCTCCTTTGACAGAGAAAGCCCTCCTTCATGGATTACTAGGAAGGGCAAAAATGTCTATCTTGATGATATAGAACATCATACTGGAATATAGAAATAAGACAAAGAAACAAGGCTGCTCTCCTTAATGCTTTTGTTATTTCCTTCTCTCTCCCACCCTCTTACTTTTTCATATTCTTTCTAAATACAATTTTTAAGTGGATGCTTTAACGTGCAAGTTGGACTGTTTCAGTGCTAAGCATTTGGTGAACCTCACAGAGTGGCTCTAATCTAGGTTTCTATCCTTTCCCTTCTCTTACTCAAACTGTTCTAGTCACTGTCCCTTGAACACGCTGCAAGCCTTCCTATTCTCATGCTACGGTGTATATTGTTTTCATCTTCTGAAAAGTAGTCCTCCCACTTATATGTCTACAAGTCTACTCAAACTTCAAGGTTCTGTTCAAATCCCATCTTTGCTGTGCAGTCATTGCTGACCTCCTCTACCTGAAGCTGTCTCTCTGCATTTGTACTACTCATCTTGTCTGTTTTGTAGTTAGATTCTTTTGTGCACGTTGTAGGCTAGTATCTCTTCTAATGGAGCAGGATTACTCAGACTTTCAGTTTTTGTGGGCCAATTCCCAGTAGAGTACTTTACAAAACGAGCAGCAGTTTTAGAAAAATTTTAAAAAGAAAAGATGCATACCAATTTCATACAAAATCTGACTATTTTAAAAATTAAAAATAATAGCTGTTTAATGTTAGGTTGGGGGAATAAGGGAAGGCTCTATGGCTAGAATCATGACGTTACTTGGGAACTGGAGATAGACCGTTACAACCAAGGCTTTTACTCAGCAGACATCTGTTCACTCATTGCTCAACAGACATCTGACCACCCGCTGCTCAGCCCACTTGTATAACGATCCTTTGCTTAATGTGCTGCCCCTTTCATGTCATCCCCTAACCCCTGCCCTTAAAAACTGCACGCGCCAAAGCCCCGCGCACGGACTCACCTCACTCCATCTTGGGTTCGGTGAGCTCTGTCCGGGAGCATAGCCAATAAAGCATGCTCACTTAAAATCATTTTGTCTACTTTCCTTTCTCTCAAATACCTCATATCTTAAAACTTTTCATTTTGTATCTGCGAGAAGAATAATACTGTTGATATCTAATAAAGTACCTATAGGTAATTAAGAGACAAATAGCTCAATCCCTAGGTCAGCTTCCTCATCCCGTCATTTTTTTCCTCATTCATTATTACTGCTAAATTAGAAAACTCTAGTTCACATTTGATAGTTTTCAGACAGTTATGGACATTAGACACGTACATAGACCAGAAATTAGGGATGGATTTCTCATTAAAAAATAACTACACCACTACATTATCCTTTAGCACCCCTACTACAAATCTGAAGAGAGGAATTATTTATCTTGGGAGAAAAGAGGGAAGGACTCTTAATCCACATTTTTTATTACATTTGACTCTGTCAAGTATTTCTTTATGGTATATGTCAGTTTGTGGATGTGAGTTTAAATGTATGCAATAATAGTTTATGATTTTTTTCTTAGATGATTAAAGAGATTCATTAAGTGATGGAAAAAGGTCAAATCACGATGATTCAGCTATTTTCACAATTGTGACATCCTGAAAATGCCAGTTATCTTATATGCCACATTGAAATTCATTGAAAACTTGAGGAACTATGTTCAAGATATTCAACGGTAATTGTTAACATAAATAATATATATTGAATGATAATTATACACAATGCAAACATCATTTCCCTTGACAGCAAATGTTCCCGTGTATGGTAAAACACATGGATACTATTTTCTTTGCCAAAAAAGCTGAAAAGATATACAATTAATAGCTGTAATTTGGTGGCTTTCAAATGTCATTGTTTCCCTCAAAACTGAAAAAATATTACAAGTAATATGATTGGCCACTCACCTGTATTCTGTGAATAAAATACTCGTGGATAGGCATTTAGAGGAAACTTTTTCTTTGTCAAGTGATACCCTTCTTTTTTGCACATATAATTGGTATAACAGTCAGTGCTTATACCATGACAATCTATGTCATAGTGCATAAAGCTCCACTAAACAAACAAGTGAATGGGCAAAAGTCTTCAGTAGAGTTTTCAGTGTATGAACAAACAAAAAGTCATCTACTACTTGTTTGCATAACAAAGGTGGTTTTGCCAAATGTCAACTAATGGCACACCTGATAGAAATTGCTCTTATTTTTAATGTTTTTTTAATTCTGAAATATAACATATATACAAAAAAAACCAATTAATTTCCAACTACATTTAACAATAAATGTAGAACAGATTTTAAAGTTTGATATGGG